>NC_041397.2:192902089-193004589 GCF_900747795.2 Erpetoichthys calabaricus
CTGAATCCGAACACAGGGTCACGGGGTTCTGCTGGAGCCAATCCCAGCCAACACAGGGCACAAGGCAAGAACCAATCCTGGGCAGGGTGTCAACCCACCGCAGGACACACACACAAACACACCCACACACCAAGCACACACTAGGGCCAATTTAGAATCACCAATCCACCTAACCTGCATGTCTTTGGACTGTGGGAGGAAACCGGAGCGCCCGGAGGAAACCCACGCAGACACGGGGAGAACATGCAAACTCCACGCAGGGAGGACCCGGGAAGTGAACCCGGGTCCCCAGGTCTCCCAACTGCGAGGCAGCAGCGCTACCCACTGCGCCACCGTGCCGCCGAGGGAAAATATACCAATAACAATTTGTTAAGGATCTGTTTTTTTGTGAAGCTGTCTTTACACAGCTTCTCCGCTGTTTTATAAACGAACGGCATATAAGTCCGTCCTTTCTGCTTGCTTCGCGGTTCTGTAGTGGTTTTTTGTTCGTCTATTACGATTGTTTTTATAAACGAACGCCATATAAGGCCATCCTTTTTCCTTGCTTTGCCAAGGAAGCAGCCTTTTTATTTAATGCACGGGTTCTCCGTTGTTTCATTGTTCGTTTATTACAATTGTTATAGTTGTCTTTGTATACCACGTTGTCAGTTGAGCACTCCGGTTGGAATATGACCAAGCCGTGGAAGCTTACTGTTGAGAATGCAACGTATAGTTGTACAGGAGAAAAATGGCAATCTTTTGTAGGTCTATGAACTTAATTTATGCCTGTATGCGTCAGTCGCTTCATATTCTTTTTGTACCTTATCAATTGTGTAATGTGTTTTTTGAACAGGTTTGATTCATCGAAGTGATCACTCGTGCTGTGTTCAGTCAGTTCACGTGAGCTGCTCTCTTGTGTGATGTTGCAATGTCCACGGCTTTATTTAATGTTAGCTAAGACCCAGCACTTAAAAGTTTCTCTCTACAGCAATTTTAACTCCGTTTCAAAGTGATCCAAAGTCTTGTTTATACCTCGTGTGTTCTCATTAAACTTGTATGTCGCAAATATGGTATTGCAAACGGCAGGGGGAGCGTTTCTATAAACTTAAGTTAAACTTACGGTTTACATATGCGTCACTCGCTCGCGTCTTATTGTTTTGCTGCCTTCTCAATTGTGTAAATATTTTCTTCAGTGCTCTTTGTGGCTGTTCCTTGTTTTCAGTTCACGTGATAACGTAGGAGGTGTGATGACGCGATACGCAACTCCGCCTCCCACGGCCATCGATCTGCACTCCATTACAGTATATGGACAAAAAAGAGGTTCCAGTTATGACCATTACGTGTACAATTTCAAAATGAAACGTGCCTAACTTTTGTAAGTAAGCTGTAAGGAATGAGCCTGCCAAATTTCAGCCTTCCACCTACACGGGAAGTTGGAGAATTAGTGATGAGTGAGTGAGTCAGTGAGGGCTTTGCCTTTTATTAGTATAGATATATGTATATATGTATATGTAGATACTGTATGTATATATATGTGTATATGTATATGTATATATATGTTTACATAACCTCTTTAACACACTACTAATCCGCTGCGAAGCTCGGGTATTTTGCTAGTTCTTGAATAAAAGTGCACTTGTTTTGTTATATGTGTACCTTTTGTGAAAGTGTTTATTTGATATTTGGACTTCAGTTTTCATACATTATACACTTAATGTCAAAATTTTGTCGTTAGTACAAAAACATGAAAACATTTTGTGTTTTAGGTATGTGTTCAACATTCCTTGGATTTCCTGTTAGCCTACACTTACATAGATCGTTGTAGACACGGAACACACAAGAAATGCATGTCTTCCAAATAACAATATATTATTTACCCTATACAACTCCAGGTACCTTACACTGAGATAAACAAGGCTTGAGCTGGGAGAGCTTTTTTGCCCGAGTTGAGCTCCGTCAGTAGGGGGAATGGGACAGTAGTCTGCTTGCTGCTTGTGTTGATCGACACATTTACAAAACAAAAGACGCTGATGGAGAGGTGCGAAGGAATTTAAGGTGGGCCGGGATTATGAGTTTTTTCGTAGGCTTCAGGGATTCTAGTGTCTAGTTAACAGAGAGATATTTTTCTCTAGCACATCAGAGGTTATTCCAAATTATGTCCTCCTTTTTGCATCTAGGCATCTTAATTCCTAAAACTGAGTTCATGCCATTGTTAATTTTCTTGACATTCCTTTAGTCATGTACATATCATGCCCATGTACCAGGCATTCCTCAGACAGCAAACAACATTATAACCACAATTTTGTTTGCCACAATTTGTAGCATTTTCAGAATATATATAAAACATGTATATTACTTACTTGTGTTAATCTGCCAAATTATCCAAAACATTGAACATGGTTTGTTTGCTGAATATTTTCCTGGAGGTTCGCTGTGCAACTTTCTTAAACAAACATTTTTTTCCTAGTTGCACTGTAATGGTTTGCAAGATCAATGTGACATCACAGAGCTATAGCAGCCATGCATTGAACTTTCATGCATGTGTTCTGTAAATGTACTCCGCCTCACATTTTATGGTGCTGCCCGAACTGCTTCACGTATGCATGATGTCATTACCCACATGCGTCTCTAGCCAAACTTGCACCGCACATGCATTTTAAAAAATATAAATAAGTAAAACTTATAGTATTTTCATTTTACGAGAGTATTAGCTGAGAATATTACACTGATACTGCTGCAGAATATGTAATATTGATCTCACTGTACCTTATGGCTAATTATGTATACTGGCTGAATGCATATGTATTTAGCCATTCAGTTATCAATGAGTCAAAACAAATCTTAAAGGAGGCCCCCTCCTACTCCCTGAGTTAGACTACACATGCAACCAAGGTGGTGCTTCTGTGGTTAAGGAAACAAAAGAGACATGACAGCTGCGTAGATGCTACTGCAATTCGTGGCTACACATGCCAGCCAAAATGCAATTTCAAAAAAAAAAAACAGTGTGGCACAGCCACTCATTTGCTGAAGATTGAAACTCTATGAGCTCAATGATTTTTTTTTTTTAACGTATTTCTGGTTTGTGGCCATTTGTGGGTTTTTTTTGGTGTCTTTCATTGTTTTAGGCACGATGACACAGTGGTTAACACTGTTGCCTCACAATTCAAGTCACATTTTTGACCACAGTAATCACTTCAGCATAGTTGGCAGACATTTTCTTAGCCATCAGAGACAACTTAAAAGTCTTTTGCACCATTATAAGCCACTCAAAACTAGTTTAGTTCCTCCTTCCCCACTGGCTTCAATGTATTTCACTGTTTTTGTTGAAGACCTTGAACATTTTACTGATTTCACTGAACTAATGGCAAAACGAACTCTGCAAGTTTTGCTCATCACTATTATTAAACCTGAAAACTTATTTGAATAGCTAAAGAGTTTCTTAAAATCTGATCGGCATGTCTGAACTGTATTAAACAGCTGTTTTCTACATGGAGGTAAACTTTTTTCTGATAGTATAATGTCTTACTGATAAAGTGCACATTCCCAGAGGGCAGGGCTGTATGTTTGTCAGATAAAGATAGTTTATACAAAATGCTGGAAATATAATATTCATTATGATCAATGTTTTATTTTACTGTAATTCACAGTATGTTTTAACTGATGATTTTTAAGCATTTATAACTAATATCGTTACTGCAAGTGTTTAAAGATAATGAACTTCGGCGGTTTGTGTTATTTTTTCTAGTATGTTCAGTTGCTTTTTTGGTACCATGGAGCTCATTATGTAAGTGTACAGAGTGATATGAGATGTTTTAGCTTTGGAAAAAAAAAACAAAGATACTAGTCAGTAGTTAATGTGACTACATAATGTACCTGAGGATGTAATAATGTCACTAATGTGACATAACGAAAATGTATGTTCTTGCCATATTGTTTCACTTGTTGCAATTTTATTGATGTGAGCATTAAGCACATAAGACCGTGTCTAATATTTCTGTGTCCTTCATTATTTCAGATGATGAATTAAGCAAAGCAGATAATTCATCATCCAGTTTGGATAGCTTTCTTCCAGACATTGCCAAGGTATATTTTTTATTGTTTTGCTTTGTCATAATAAACATACTAGCTAATAAAATGCATGCTTTGTTTTCTTAGTTAATAACTTCCAGGATTATTGAGTTATATCATTCCTTCTTAACAGATATGTTGTGCCATCTAAGCTAGTGAAGTTTTGCTACTAATACCTGCTTGTTATGATTATACAGCTGAAAACTTACATATTGCATGTGTGCTGTATCTTTTGTTTATATGGAAAATTTGCATGTACTGGTTTTTACATTTGTGCATATAATCAACTGTTGCAAAAGTATAATGGTCATTTTCATGACATCTGTTCATAACTGATGCCTGTTGTATGCTATGAACCTTTTTTTTTTTTAAATAAATCACTAGATTGGAATGTGTGTCTGTTATAGACAAAGCTCTTTAATATGCTATGTTTTTTTTTTCTAAACCTTAATTGTAATTGTTTCTGAGATGCTGTCCAATGTTAATATTATTGTACTCTGTTAATGGGGACACAGCAGAGACTATGATTGCAGCAACACTGCCATAGTGCAGGACTGAAATTCAGGTGTAAGATACCCATTGTTGTTGTTGCCAGTGACAACAGACAATTGTTAATTGGGAGCATTATGCATTAATATTTTATATGGAGTGCCAAAGAAAATGACTTCTGTGCATACATGTAACCCCCGCTAGGTACCTGTAACAGCACTGAGACTGTAATGTATGTATCCCTGATTTCCCATTATGATGGCCAGTTGTCCGAAGAGTCACTAGGTCCTTTAACACAAGACTGGACTCCGGGACTTCTGGAAACCCTGGGTGTTGCTAGATGAATTCAGAGGGACTTCAGGAGTTTCCTAGTCATTTCCTGACCCCAGAAATAGTAGCAGGGCATGTCCCCCAGTTACGAGATGTAAGTAAACCCTTATAGACATGGAGAGGGCACTGGGCAGTAAACCAAAAAAAAATGGGTATTTATGCAGGAATTGCATTATAACACTCATATATAAAAGAAACAATACTATTTCTCTTCATACAAATAACTACAATGAAACATGAATCATTCAATTCATTTGCCTATCTATCTTTCAATCCTACTTTAACCTGAAACAGGTTCCGGCTGGAGCCTATCCCAAAAAGCATCAGGCACAAGGCAGGACCCATCCCTGGACAGGGTTCCAGTCTATGCCATTTAGTATGGAATTCGTAAAAGCAGTATTAATGTTTGTGATGATCTATTGGAATGACTGATACATAGCAACAGAACAGACAGACAGGCAGGCAGATACAGACACCTTACAGACACACACCTGTAAATTAAAAAAAAAAAAAAATGAATCGTTGGCGATCTTTGTTGTAGCTCATATGCTGTTCACAAATCCACAGGCTACTCATGGTGTCCTTCTGGCACTTCGATATCTATATTACTAAACCACAGTTTAATATATGCACGGACGGCGGACGCAGGACGCACCAAGGCGCATGTGCCAGAGCGCGTCGGTAGGTGGCGCCCAAACAACACAACCTGTAAACTAAACTTGCTCTAATCCACTGTGCCAGCAGTCAGTGTGGCGTATTTGAATCACATAATGGTAATTTAGTATTAAAAGTAAGTTGAACTATGATTCCTAACAGTAAACGACTTCTACCTAATGACACAGCCACAGAAAAACAAAAACGAGACCGCATAGATAAGAACAATAAACGAAGGCTCCTACAACGCACTTTAGAGATACCAGAAGCAAAGAAGTCACGGCTCCAAAAAGAAAGAGCTCAACTAGCGGAAATACAAAAACGAGCCCGTATGGATAAAAACAATGAACGAAGGCGCCCACAACGCATTTCTGAAACAGCAGAGGCAAAGGAGTCACGGCTCCAAAAAGAAACAGCTCAACAATTAGAAATACAAAAGCGAGCCCGTATGGATACGACCTGTACAATAAACCTGAGGTAAAGCGTGCACGCCAGGTTGTACAGTATATATGCACAGATGCCAGAGGCAACAGGCAAGCCGTACACACTACCACCGCTGCCCGAACGCGACCGCCCACACCACCACATATACCACCTTCGTTTAGTACTGTGCCCCTCCCAGCCTGGGTCCGCCGCCATCGTCACTTCAGCACGCGAATCCGCTGCCGTCAGCAAATGAATTCTAGCTGATGACACAGCCATAGAAAAACAAAAATGAGACTGCATGGATAAAAACAATAAACGAAGGCGCCTACAACGCGCTTCTGAAACACCAGAACCAGATGAGTCACAGCTCCAGAAAGAAACCGCTTCAGTACAAATATGTTTATTTAATTGAATGAAAAATTTCCCAGGACGCACCCACCCTCCATGATTTTTCATCCCTCCAAATATCGGAGGGAACAGAAAGTGATTGGCATTCTTGGATTTGCGATTCTTTCGAGAATCGCGGGATTACTGGTCCTAAATAAAACAAAGTATCCTCACAGTGCAGCCCTTGAAATGCTGATATCTTTATTTTTGTGTGAAAAAATTCAGTGTTCCCTTTACTCACATCTTTCGCTTAGCAAATTGCAAAAAAGACAGTCATCCACCATTTCTTTAGTTCTTGACAACTTTTTCAAAACCGAATTTCTCTGTGTTTGCATTCAAACAATCAAGTAAAACCATTTGCTCAATACCTCCTCATGCTTCACCTTAAAATGAACATAAAATAATAAAATGTAAGCTCTCTGTCAGTTAATTAACGATGTGCTATTCGTTGTTTGGATAAAAAAGAACATTAATTAAATCTTTCTTTCTTTCTTTCTTTCTTGGAATAATAATAATGGTGTGTTACTGAAACTAACTTTACAATTAAGTTCACCAATGCACCCAAATAGTAGGGCATTATGTACAAAGCAACCAGATTTTATTTCTTTTCTGTTTTTTCTTTAGAGTGTAAGAGAAACTGAATTCAAGGCAAAAAGTGAAAGCCGACTGAAGCTTTTCCTTCTGGATCCAGATACACAAGTAAGTAATTAGGAGATTATTATCATTTCAGAATTGTCTGTATTCTGACCTATGATCTGATGTGATGGTTGTCAATAGCTAAAAAGAATTAAAGAGAAACAAACATGGCTTAAGTAATATCACACAAACTTCTCAAATCTGCTTAATCCAACTCAGAGTTGCAATAGGTAAAGCCTGTACTGGAAGCACAGGACTCAAAGCAGAAACCTACTATGAATGGGACACTGCACCATTCCAGGGTACATTTATACATGCAACCACACTTGGAATCGCACTAGGCCAGAATTAACAGTTAACCTAACATTCACGTCTTGGGGATGTGGGAGAAACACCTAAGCATTAACCATTGTGCAACTGTGTGTGAAACATACAGAATTCACAGATTCATAATGGGAGAGTTTAAGACTAATGTGTGTATCACATGAAATGAGAATTTTTCTGTTTTTTTACTGGAATGCACCATGAAATATTTATTTTAGGAGTTGCATGTGTGTGGCTCTTTGTAGATAAGTAACCTTGTTAGCCATTAAAAACTAAGGTAAATGAGTTAACTGTTTATCATTTAATTTTTTGAAAAGCAAAATCTTAATCATTCTTTAGTGAGGCTCAGCAGGCTTACCTGAAATGTTAATACACCTGAATAGTTTTACTGAATGATGTTAAAGGCTTTTATTTTTGGATACTCTACATATTTTACATTCATAGATTTCCCTTCTCCTTCTTTACTTCTCAAAGTTTTACAAATTATAATTGTCTTCAAACCATTTTTTTCAGAAACTTGACTTCTCAGGGATTGAGCCAGATGTAAAGCAATTTGAAGAAAAGTTTGGGAAACGAGTTTTAGTGAAATGCAATGACTTGTCTTTTAATCTTCAAACCTGTATTGCTGAAAATGAAGAAGGGCCCACAACAAATGTATGTAGTAAATATAAATTTTTGTTTCTACTTATGAGTACATAAGTAGTTATAGTGGGTAGACATTTCCATTCTTTGTTTCATGTCTTGTGTACAGTAAATTACATAGTCTGCACAACTATGCTGAATAAAGGGAACTGTAGTAAAGAATAAGGTGGTATGTTCACGTTTAAATCCTATGGAGGAAAATTACTATAGAGGATACAGAACACCTCCTGAAAAAGTTAGGACACAGTAAATGATAAAGAGTACTGCTGTTTTGTTCAGCTACAGCAACAGTATGGTTATTAGATGGGTTTTTCCATATTTGATATATCCTGTGTCCGTGATATAAATTGTGAGATTGTGATTATATGGTTTTCTATGGTTTTTGTTTTCATGGTACATACAAGTTTTGGCTCCTTTGGAAAAAGCAGATCAATACTTGACTGGCACAAGAAATCTGAACATTTTTGCCCTTCATGACAAAAATGTGTCAATGAGTAGATTGGCTTTTTCACCAGAATATATTTTATTCCTCTCTGAACCTCATACAACAAATTGTTCAGTGCATGTTCAAACAAAGGTAGGTGTTTTGAGTGCAAAAGCATTGTGGGTTTGAAAATTGTACCTATTAAACTGGTCTCTCATTTTATATCATACATTTTTTAAAAACAATTAAAAATGAACACTGCTAATTAGTGCTGGGCGGTATACCGGTTCATACCGAAAACCGTTTTTTATTTTTTTTTAATGATATGGATTTTTCTTATACCGCAACACCGCTTTAAATTGCCTAAACGACGTTCGGAACGTAGCGCAGTGGGAAACTGCTACACCGCTAAACACAGATTTGTTGCACTAGGGCTCTTTTTCACTGCTACACCACCAAATAGTGGGCGGTAGCATAGGAATGCTGCTCGGTGAAAATGGACAGAGAGCCTGGAGATAGTATTTACACATCTGACCTTTTAAAACTAAACTGTTTCTATACTACTGGATAATACTGCAAGCCAAGTTGTACTTGTTTTATTTGTTTTCAATACAGTGTAATGTACCTGGGTACTGTGTAATAGTGTGACGACATGTTGACTTTATTCTCGCCGTTTATGTCAAGATTAAAGTCGACATGTTGACTTTATTCTCGTAATTTGTCATTAAAGTAGAACATCGTAAACTAAACTTCATCGTAAAATGAATATTTAATTAATTAATTTAATTATTTAATACTAGATTTTCTCAAACCCCATCATAAGTTATATAGCACATTAAATGCTTTGTGTTAAGTGATTCTTAAACTGACTTCTTCTTGCACTAAGAGGAGGCGCCGGCAGCGATCTGTAGTGTAGAATGCTAAAATAAATACTTAATATAATTTTCATGGTGAAATGCATTAAAGCATGCATTAATCATATGGGGGCACGGCGGCATGCCTGCCTTGTATTTGCATGTTTTTCTGGTGGGTTTACTCGGCGCTTCAGTTTCCTTTCAAAGTCATGTAGGATGTGGGGTTTTGTTGTGCTATATTGACCCTGCTAGTGTATGTTTTGCTTGTATTCATCCTTCGATGTGCTCCGACTTGTTCAGAGATGGGCGCAACTCTGAATGGATGGCATAATTAAACATGTATAACGAAGATATTTTTAAAGTTATGAACACTCCGTGGGCTAAGTTTATAACTAGTTTTAATTTCACAAAGACGTTTAACGTGTGGTGATTGGTTATGTGGTGAAAGAAAAAGGAAGGATAGGAACTGGGATTTTGGTAGCCTACGTCAGATAGAGACAGCATGCATGCAATAAAGATAGCCCGCTCAGAAGAACATGCATTGAATTCTGTGTTCGTGTCTCCGACCAGCAGATCACAAACCCAACATTTACACAATATTTAAGTTAAACCTGTGCGGTAGCTATTCATACATCCAGTTTTTTGGAGCCTCGTCACACCTGCCATAAAGTTCTCTACACTGAACATACACCTGGAGACCCCTTACTGCGAGGGAGCAGCACTACCGCCTCACTACCGTGCATGTGTAATACCTGCTTTAATGCATTTCATCATGAAAATGATATCAAGTATTTATCTTAGCATTCTAAATTTTCAGAAAGCAGGAATATCATGAAGTGAATGGATTCTGTATGGTGATCGCTGTCTTCTCTTAGTGCGGAGGAAGTCAGTTTAAGAAGCGTAGTGATTAACCACTGGGTCGGGGAACGTAACACAAAGCATTTAATGTGTTGCATTAATTTATGACAGGGTAAATTAAGTAATTGATTAAACATTGATTTTAGGAAGAAGTTTAGTTTACGACATTCAACTTTAATTATTAAGTAAACTATGAGAATAAAGTGGAAATGTCGACTTTAATCTCAACATAAATGGCGAGAATAAAGTGGAAATTTCGACTTTAATCTCGACATAAACGGCGAGAATAAAGTGGAAATGTTGACTTTGTTCTCGACATATAGTTTGTTTTTTTCTTCCCAGTATAGCTTAGCTTGAAGCAAGGTCCATATTAATGCAGTTTGCCTAAATGATGGTTCAGTTGGTAAAGATGTCATCACCAAGTTGCACTTGTTTTATTTTATTTTAATTTGGTGAATACTGTGTAATGCACCTGGGCTTGAAGTCTTGAAGTAATAGTGCAACTATCAGTAATAATCCATCCATCCATTCTCCAACCCGCTGAATCCAAACACAGGGCCACGGGGGTCCGCCGGAGCCAATCCCAGCCAACACAGGGCACAAGGCAGGGAACCAATCCCGGGCAGGGTGCCAACCCACCGCAGGACACACACAAACACACCCACACACCAAGCACACACTAGGGCCAATTGAGAATCGCCAATCCACCTAACCTGCATGTCTTTGGACTGTGGGAGGAAACCGGAGCGCCCGGAGGAAACCCACGCAGACACGGGGAGAACATGCAAACTCCACGCAGGGAGGACCCGGGAAGTGAACCCAGGTCCCCAGATCACCCAACTGCGAGGCAGCAGCGCTACCCACTGCGCCACCGTGCCGCCTATCAGTAATAATAATATTATTTATTTTATTATTATTTATTAGTTTAAATATTATGCAGTTTAATGATGATAAAGTTGTTTAAAAAGTCACTTTAACGTGTCAGTGGACAGAGATTGTTAACATTAACAGAAAGTGTAGTTGGTTTACAAAAAATATTTACTATTTATTCCTTTTCTAAGACATATTCGGTGCAATACAATTTTTGGCAAGCACTTCTGGATATTTTACTAAGTCTAAATGCCTCTTTGTATGGTTGAAAAATATGTTGTCAAAATTATAGTTTGTTTTTGGAAAATTTGTTCAATAAAAAGGTTCTATATTTTGACTGCATCTGTCATGCAATGTGATACCTTCTCCATTAGTGCCACCCCCTTGAAAACTATCACTTTATGGGGCAATGCAAAACTGTATTAATAATTGTGTGCACATTAAAATGTTTTTTTTTTGTACAGTGTACAATACTCTTGACAGTGGAATAGGTTATTCTTAGCCAGTAATTGCAGTGGAAAATGTGGTTAACATCCACTCATGCATGGGGAAAAAAATACCATCGAATACCGTGAAACCGGGATAATTTAGAAAAATACCGTGATATAGAATTTTGGTCATACCGCCCACCCCTACTGCTAATGCACATAATTATCTTTGTCCTGATGATCTTTTGAACATACAGTGGTAGCACTATGGTAAAATCATCAGTGGAGGCTTACGATTAGAGTGAAGAAATTTGTTGAATCTGTTGCAAGGAACTACGGTGTTTTTTTGTGGTCCATTGGCCAACATTGCCGATCAACAGTTAAGTTCTGCTAGACAAATTTGTCTTTATTTTATGACTGTCTGACTGAGCAACAGTCAAAGTCAATACAATTAAGTGGAGCCTTAGTCACAGTTGTTGAACAGTCTGTAGCAGTTAAATATTTTTAAACTCATTCTTTATTCATTTTAATTATGTTTATCTTCAACACTGTTTACCTCGGTAATTTCTGTTAATAATTGTTGTTAGCAACATTTGACTTTTAGATTTATTTAGCTTTAACTGGACCTAGAGTATAAAGTATATACTAGCTTCATGTTACTTGTGTATTTTTTGGTATCTCTATTTCTCAATTATTATCAAATCTCATTTAAATTGTGAGAACTTCAGCCCGGACACAACCAGACGGACACCGGCAGTTCTAAAACATACACGTTTATTGAAACAAAGGTCCCAAAACCGAAGTCCTGCACTTCCAGCACCAAAACACCCTTCTACAAGCCTTCAATGTCTGTGGGCCCACCTCTCTTTCTCCTGCCGCTGAAGCTTCATCCACATCCAGTTCCCGACTCTAACTCCCTGACTGAAGGTGGCCCTGGAAGGTTCTTCCTCCACCTGCCCAGGTGTGGTGGAAGTGCAGATTTCCCTGACTCCATGTTGCTCGGGGCGCCCCCTGGTGGCAGCCACGGGCCCCAGTGGGTGTGAGCCTCCTGGCTCCGTCCCTGTGATCCCCTCATTATCCAGGATGGTTGCTCCCTCGTAGCCCGAGGGACGTATAAATGGCCTTCTGGTCCTTCCAGGCATCCCGGGTGGGTCTGGCCTCCTGCCACACTGCCCCTCCATCAGCGGAGACCCGTTGGGAGCAGTGGCCCGTCCCACGAGGGCAGGCCTCCCACGAAGCGGGTCCTATTCGCGCTCGTCCTGGGTCCGGTCCTGTAAAACACAAACCACAAACCGGGGCAGAGACATTGCCCTGATGCCACTGCCTGACGTCCTTGACTATAGCAAGTGGGCAAGGCCCCCCCCCCCCCCCTTCGGCCAGCACCCTGGCAGCCGAAACCTCGGCATCCGCTCCGCAGCTTTCGTGCCCCCTTCCTTGGGATGTCCAACGGGACCGCTCGCACTCCTGTCTTCCCCGCTGACTTTGGGGTTTCCCTCTGCCCCTGCAGAGGGCAGCCCGTCATCGTACGTGAGCACACAGGCTCACATCTCTCTCTGTAGGAAGAGCCGGCTTTATCCCTCCGGTTCCTCCTTTTCCTCTGGGGCGCCCTGACGGTTTGAGTCTCCCTATGGGAAAGGAAGAGACTCCTGGACGTCTGCACCCCTGTGGAGCAATGTGAGACTAATACTGGCTTTGGGAGTAGGGCATTAAGACCCGCGGCACTCATCAGCCGGCGTCTCAGCTCCACTCCCCCAACGCGATCAGCTCTCTGTGTCGCATCCACTATCGGAGATGCGGCTACTCGGTCACCGGAACCACGCAATACCGAGACCCTTTCGCTCGCGTCTCCATTTCCCTTTATGGTACAGGCATCACCTACCTGCACCGCCACAATCCTCTGGCCAGAGATTCAAGTGCCGTGCCGCTCAGTCCACTGTCCCAGCGTCTTCCGTGGCGCAATCGCCTTCCCCTCCTGCTCGACTATGCAGTCTCGAAGGTCGCGTAACACCTGAGAAAACTACTTGGCGAACCAAAGGAAAACCTCTGGATCGCGCTGAGCCGTTAGCAAAAACAGAGCATCCTTCGCTCCGTCGGGCCCTCCCCCGGCTCGGGATGGACATTTGCTGGTCCTACCTGGGGCAGCAAATCTCCAGTGAGCTCTCCAGCTGCAGTGTCCTCCTGACGTGCAGTGGCTTCTTCTCCCCTGAGTTTTCCAGCGCTGCCGCCACAGCATCGCTCCGCGGATCGGCCCGTCTCAGCCACTGACGCAGATCCAGGATGTCCTTCCTTGTAACATATACACAGGGTCCCGCATGACTGGCCCTCTTTGGCCGTCTGCTTCTGGGACATGGACTTACCTCCTGGAAACCGTCTTCTGAAGGGCCCGGTCTTGTGCGTCGCCTGGTCTTCCTTCTCCCCGTCAGGTCAGAGATGACACTTCCATGAACCGGTGGCGGTCCCTGGGTGAGTCGCTTTTCCACTACGGTGCATGTGTGTGCCATTGTGAGAACTCCAGACGGACACCGACAGTTCTAAAACACACACGTTTATTGAAACAAAGGTCCCAAAACCCAAGTCCCGTACACACACAGTGCTTCCAGCACCAAAACACCTTTCTACGAGCCTTCAATGTCTGTGGGCTGCCTCTCTTCCTCCTGTCGCTGGCACTTCGTCCACCTCCAGCTCCCGACTCTAGCTCTCCGACTGTAGAATGGCAGTCCCTTTTATACTCACCCGGATGTGCTCCAGGTGCTTGTTGATGACCTTCCGGCGGCACTTCCTGGTAGGGCGGAAGTGCCGCACAAGCACCCAGAAGCACACCGGGCGTCCCTGGAAGGTTCTTCCTACACCTGCCCAGGTATGGCCGAACTGCAGATTTCCTGGGCTCCACGATGCTCGGGGCGCCCCCTGGCGGTGGCCACGGGCCCCAATGGGTGTGAGCCTCCTGGCTCCGTACCCATGGTCCCCTCATTGTCTAGGGCGTTTGCCCCCTCGTAGACCAGGGGATGTATAAAATGCTTCCCGGTCCTTCCAGGTGTACCGGCTGGGTCTGGCCCCCAGCCTCCTGCCACAAAATGTATTTAGGTAGCTTTTTAATTTTAATTCCCCAGTAACAATGATCATTAGTGGTGTTGTTATAAAAATGCTTTTGAAATTAATTTCTTATAATTTCCCACAATGAGAAATGAATGTATAAATTATGGTTGTGAATGCACTTGCTCCTGATATTTTTATATAGATACAAGGCAGAGTGAGTCCCAAAATATTTGGGGTACCAACTGGGTAAACCTTGTTTAATTCAATGAAAAAATAAAAATGAACTGAAAAGGCAAAAAATTGCACTATCAGCATCATACAGGCAATGGCCTTTTATTGCCCTGTAGCAGCATTCTATGCTGTTACAGGACTGGAGTCCTTCCTAATAGTCAGGATGTCAGGTCTAAAATGAGATGCCACCTTCCCTTTAGGGAACCAGAAGGGGCATGGCTTCTCTGACTCCTTTGCCTTTATGGGGTGGTTTCTGAGCTCTGTGAAGGAAAAAGGAGACACAACTGTTAATGACCGTGCCCCTCTTGTCCCAGGGTGGTACCACATACCTTAGGTGAGCCAGGATGGTGACCTTCCGGAATGCATGCATGACAATAGCTAATCAGTAAAGTTTTATTTACAGTATGATTTTGATGCTCTAGGTTTTTGTTTGAAAATGCAAGCATGTTATATCATGTGGTAATCCATGTTTAATTTTTAAACCTTTACCCTTCTTCTATTGTTTAAGTGTATTTTTCTGTACAGTTAATTACATCAGTTTTTCAATTCTGAATTCAGGTGGAGCCTTTCTTTGTTACTCTGTCACTCTTTGACATCCAAAGCAACTGCAAGATTTCAGCAGACTTTCATGTTGATCTAAATAATCCATCTGTGAGGCAGATGATACCAAGTGCTTCCACCCAACACATGAATGGTGAGGCAGCCGTGGGATGCCAGAGGGTGTTTAATGGTCTTCCCGAGAGTCTGTTGCAGTACCCCAAACAGGTGAGTAATGGTATAATCCTAACAGCAGTGTGAGTCACAGTAATACTCTCAGGATTGAGAAGAGTATGTTAACAATCATTTTAAATAGAGAATCTTTTCTTTTAAACTGGACATTTGTGTTTTGCAGAGGCGCACACTCCCTGAAAAGTGGGTTATTTTGTGTCAAGCCAAATGCTAGTCCAGAAACACCCATGCCTCACCTCAGATAAGGGGGTGAAAGACAAAACACATGAACAGGTGTGAAATAACCACATCGACATCATTAAGCAAGAGTCTCTGGTATAGCAGAAGCAAAGCCAATTTCTCGTCAGCCACTGAGTTTTCTTGACTCTCTGCTGAAAAAAGGCCCAAAGATTGGATAGCTTGAAGTCTTCCAATAAGGCAACAGTCAGATGTTAACTCATGAGAAACAGAGAGAGAGAGAGGGGTTGGGAGCATGCGCTGATACAGCGCATTGCCACATCCACCACATGACAAACCAACTCAGGATCCCAGATTAGGGCCCGAGTGCAGCCATGCAATGGGTGACAACTCAGCACCACGCTAGTTCAGATGGAATAGAACCGTGTGAGTTTTTTTTATGTTGGCTGGAGTGCCATTTCTGTCACTGACCCCCAGGTTTTTCTCTGTAGGTTGGAGGGCCTACATGCAGGACTGGATGCAGATTAACGTCATACCCATGATGGAGCAAATGCAGGTTAAGGGCCTTGCTCAAGTGCCCAACGAAGTAGAGTCACTTTTGGCGTTTAAGAGATTCGAATGGTCAACCTTCCGATTGCCAGTGCAGATCCCTAGCCTTGGAGCCACCACTCCGCCCAACTCATGAAGACATAATAAATAGTAGCAAAAGAATGTTGTAGCTGCTCCCTTTTATAATCTTATTCAAATGTTATTTGCAGTGCCTATAAAACATTTTCACCCCCTTGAAAATGTTTCCATTTTATTGTTATACAGTACAATATTGAATCCCGTTGAATTTAATTTGGCTTTTTTGAAACTGATCAACAGAAAAATACTCTCTAATCTCAAAAGTGAAAAAAGTGAAAACTGCAAAATGGTCTAAATTAATTACAAATATAAAACACAAAATAATAATAATGATTTATTATAATTATAATTATTTTATAATTATATTATATAATTATTAATAATTATAATTAATAATTACATAATGGAAGTTTTCAAAATTGTGAAAGAGATTAGTACAGTGGATCCAAGGTGTTTCTTTAAAATTACTTCTTCAACAAGAACACAAGGACACACAAGGAAACTTGTTAAGGATAATTTTAAACATTGCATAAATGTTCAGAGGATTTTCTTAACACAGAGAAACATAGACACGTGGAATAAACTACCGAATAGTGTGGTAGACACATTAGACATTGGAAACCTTTCAAAGCTCAATTTAATGTCCATTCGGAGGAATTAGAGAGATGGAATTGGGAAAGTTTGTTGTGCTGAATGGCTTGTTCTTGTTGAAAATTTTCTAATATTCAACCCATCTCTTTATTCATCATTTTCTAATTTCAGTTCAGGGTTGCCAGTGCCTATGTTGGTACCATTGGGCGCAAGATAGGAACTAACTCTGGACGGAGCCCTAGTCCATTGCAGGTTACACTCACACACACCCCCACACTTCCGGGACCAATTTAGTCACTGATTAATTTTAAAAATGGCATAGTCGCCCAGTAGTTGCGCTGCTGCCTCACAACAAGGAGACCAGGTTTCTCTGGGCAGTTTAGTTTCCTCCCACAGTTAAAAGACATGGCCTATTGTGTGTTTGTGTATGAGTGTGTCACCCTATCCAGGGACTGGTCCTGATTCTGCTACTTGCTAGAATTGGCTCCAGCTTTCCCACAACCTTCCTATGTTTAAGGTGGTTTGGAAAGTGTATGGATGGGTGATTAACCTAACACTCACATCTTAGAAATGTTGATACCTGGAGAAAAACCCTATACAGACTTGATCAGAATGAGAAAACGCAAACCTGGGATTCTGGAGTGCTGAGGTAGCAATGGTAACTACATAGCTAGTCCATCTGAATAATTTTAATCTTAAAACTAAATAATCTTCAAAAAGGGAAGACAAAATTGAACTGCATTTTAGCAGTAAACAGATCACAAGTTTACTCAGCTTCACTTAGTTTTTGTATTTGTGCTACATTTTATAGAAGTGTTAATGTATTAATCATTTTGAAAATATTGGATCTTTTCAAAATATGTTTTGTTTTTTTCTTCCTTTCTTCAGGGTATATTCTCAGTAATGTCTCCACATCCTGATATCTTCCTGGTGGCTAGAATTGAAAAAGTGCTACAGGGAAGCATCACACATTGTGCTGAACCATATACAAAAAGTAGTGATTCCATAAAGGTATCTGCTTTATGTGTTAATCAGCTGTTTCATGTTATGAATGGATAGCTTAACAAAGACAGCTTTTATCTGGTCTTTAACTGTACACGGTATCAGTATGTTGAATTTCATGTATTTGTAGTAATTGACATTTTACCTCTTTCTGTGAACCTTCAGCTTGTTATTGGAACCAGTTTCCTTTTTAGAGACCAATTTTCTGTTATTAAAATCTGGAAGAATGTGACATTTTGCCTAAACCTAAGTTGAGCTTTTGTTGTATTTTGTTGTATATTAAAAAACATTGAACTTAAGTAAATAAGGTTAGAAAAAAAAAATTCTCCTTAATATCTAGCAGAAACCTGATAATCTCAAAGCCTGTATATTTCTCATGTTTTATTTCTGCCACAGTAAAACATAATTACTTTCATTAGTGAAAAAGAGGCCATCAAATCCGTAATGTCTAGAGATTCTGTTTAAACACCTCCATTCATTACTTGTTCTGTAAAATATGTTTGCCTAGAAGAGATACACAGAAGTAATTGTTTTTAATTATTGAAACATGACTTTCAAAGACCCATATAAAACAAAGGTTCTTCTTTTCATAGGCTGCTCAGAAGGTGCTTAAAAATGCTAAAGTTGCATGTAGCAGGCTAGGACAGTACAGGATGCCATTTGCATGGGCTGCAAGGTAAATTTTTTTTTTTTTTTTTTTGCTTTTTGTTATCAAGTTAAAAAAAAATTCTGTTCATCAAAATTTTATTTTGTCTCTCTTTTTAATAACCAATGTATTTTAAAAATATTTGACATTCTGTTAGGATATTTGAGCAAGAAATTCAGTTTACTTTTTGTGTGTGACAGTACTTTTATTATTTCCACTTTTACTACTACACTTCCCTCTCCCCTTGATCCGCAGCCTCTGTCTCAGATTAGCATGAATATATCACTCCTGCATGCGAAATATGATTCTTAGAGAGAAGTCACAAAATCAACCAGAATGTTTGAGCAAATTATATTAAAAAAAACAATTTAAATCTGTTAAGTAATTTGCTTGTTTGCTAGGTAAGCGGAGGTAAGGTACACACCCTGAAGTCGCAAAATCAACCAGAATGTTCGAGCAAATTATATAAAAAAAACCAATTTAAATCTGTTAAGTAATTCGCTCGTTTGCTAGGTAAGCGGAGGTAAGGTACACACCCTGAGGCTGGCGCATGAGTGAGGAGGGCCCCATCCCCTTGTCTTCGGGCTGTTGCGTCTCTCTCGAATTTGTGCAAATAAATTGCTACCGCAAGCAAACTATAATACTGATGAGAGAAGTCACAAAATCAACCGGAATGTTCAAGCAAATTATCGGAAAAAACCTGATCTAAATCTGTTAAGTAGTTCTCTCGCGAAAAGTGGATAGACAGATGTTGATTTATATATATATATATATATATATATACATATACTGTATATATATATATATATATATATATATATATATATATATATATATATATATATATATCTATATATATGTATATATATATATATATATATATATATATATATCTATATATTTATATATATCTATATATATATTTATATATATCTATCTCTATATATATATATATATATATATATATTTATATATATATATATATATATATATATATATATATATATATATATATATATATGAGGGGGGACCCAAAAATTCCTGGAGTCAGTCAATAACACATGTGCAGGATGTAGTTACTGACTATGCCACCAACTATTGTGTGCCTGCATATATGTTTAATCAGTCCACAAAGTGGCATCATGCTAAGTTAATAGACTGTGTATTTCTGCCATTTATTCTACAGTCGTGCGGGTGATTTCAGCAGTTTTTTTTTCTCCAAGCCACCAGGACAGATTTTGAAGAGACAATGATGATCACATTTGTTGACATTAACAAAGTTATTGATAAAGAGTTTGTTCTCCACAAACAGAATGTTTATCAGTGACATTACACTGAAGTCCCGAGATGTCTACAGGAAAGCATCATGGGAAAAAAAACAGTTTGGAGCCATGGCACGTGGAAAACTGCATTTTGCACCATGCCAGTGCACCTGCACACACCACATTATCAGTCAAAGCATTTTTGATCATAAACAATGTGGTTGTTTCTTTGCACCTCTTGTGTTCACCAGATCTTGTTCTCCAGTGACTTCTATTTATTTCCAATAAAATTGAGACTGAAAGGAAGAAGATGTGCTACTGTGGAAGTAATACAGGAAAACTCTCCAGAGGCTCTAGATCAGGGGTCTCCAACCTTTTTTCCCCTGAGAGCTACTTTTACAAAATGAAAATGGCAGAGAGCTACTCATGTTTTTTAACGTTTATTCTCATATCTTATTTCAACCCAAACAAACTGAATAAGCTTGTTTTGCCTGAACATTTACAAAATGTTGGTGTCCACAACTCACATTTTGCATTAAAACATCACAAAAAATATTTAGTTCACCTGCAAGTGCATTTTGTATGTCTGTATGCATTTTCTAGTGTATCTCACACTGTTGCATTAAAACATGAATGCTGTCAAAACAAAACATGCAATTACAAATACATAGATATTACTTATTCATTTGTCATTTTGTTACATTTCACTGTTTCACTTCACAAGAGTATTCACATGTCCAGTTGCATGTGTGATGTGATAGTTAGTGAGATGACTGGCTCTGCATGGAGTCAACAAGAGAGGTGTATGGTGGAGTGTAACCACTTAGGTTCACTCTTATGGAGTCATTTAAATGTTCATCTGTCAGTCTTGTTCTGAACTTTGATTTCATGACATTCTTGTCAGAAAAGGCAGACTTATAGAGGTATGTAGGCCTCAAACAAAGCAGACATTTTCAGAGCTGCTTGGTGAAGATTCTTATAAGTTATCTGGCTCTACTAAGCTAAGTTTTTAATTACCCAGCAGAGCATTCTGGCATTTAGATTGTCAGTACATTATAAGAGCAAAGTATATATTCATCAGTGGAAAAACATTCTTTAAATAAAAGTACCCAAAAAAAGCACATTTTGGATTGTGCCATAGGTTGCATAATAAAAAAGATTATGACCTATTAAGTTAAGCAGCCATTTCATTATCTGAAGATTTTGTGTTTCCATTTCAGGCCTTTATTTAAAGATACACAGGGAACTCTGGACAAAGCCAACAGATTTTCTGCACTCTATAGACAGGACAGCAATAAGCTTTCCAATGAAGACATGTTGAAACTACTAACAGATTTCAGAAAGTGAGTAAAGTAATATAAATATTAATTTATTTTATTTAATAAAGGCATTTTTTAAATTATTTTTAATTTCAGTAGATAGCTAAACATATTAGAAATAAACTTATGTTCTGTACTGATGTTTACTGTCTCTGCTGTAGCTTTTATTACTATTGTAGAGATTGTTTAAACAGATGACCCATAAATTGCACATTTGCTTTTACAGGATAAGTTATATATTGTTAAAATTGAAGTTGCTTTTAGTTATTCGTGCATTTGTCCTAGAAATGAAGTATTACATATAACATTTAAAAATGTCTTTGCCACAGTGTTCTTTAGAGAATCGGAACAAACATTAAACAAAGGCTTTAACTTTCTGAACATGTTCACTTAGGAGCAGACTGTTACAGAGTATTGTTTGAGATGATGTTTTGGCAGACATATTGGAAAAGTGTATATATTGTTTTTGCAAAAATATAATGCATCTTTCTGAAATTATATGGTTTGTATTAACATCAGCAATAATATGTCCACCTCTAAGCAACCAGAAATATTTAGCTATGTTGCTGAAGCTGTGCGAGACAGAATACACCAATCAGTAACTGCAACAGATTGAAGATATGAGTAAAAGACTTAACATTATTGAGACAGGAGGAAAATGCAGAGTGAAGCTACAGCAAGGCTAAAAATGGTGATTGGTGATGCACTTATCGAAAATGTAAAATAATGGATACTGTGTATGATTAGCTTAGCTATAGAGATTGATGCTTGTTGCTGCCTCTGCTGGAAAACATAAGATGCTTTCCCACAGGAGTATCTTTTTTCAGGAACTGGAAACTTTTTACAAACTCAGAAACTTTTGTTACATTCCCACCACAGGATTGCTGGCCAATGGTAGTTCCTGGTACTTTTTTTTAGCTTTTACTCAAGAGTATGTACTTTTCATCCAACTGTGCACTATAATGGGTGGTGCTCAAGCAATCAATTGTTCTGATTGGTTTACAAATCTGCAACCTCCAGATTGCACTGCACTTCACAATGCATCACTCTTCACAGTTGCCTCCCTGGTGGACTGCATCAAGGGTTACAGTTCCTGTTGTGCAGTGGGAACACAACACATGAATGTGGTCAGGGACAACAAGTGGCCCAGGACCTACACCGAACAGGAGCTCATTGATTCCTGAAAAGCAAGATCCCTGCCGTAGTAAAGTGCCTATAGAAATGTCTGAGGATAAACACATTTTGTCCCCACAAGGCCATTACATATGCTGCTTAGGTACAGTCTAACAGCATACCATAATCAGCCTTAGAGTTCTGAAGACATTTTTCTATTTTCTGAAATTAAAATGGAAAAAGCATTTGAAGCCAGAAGTTTCAAATGGACAACTTTAGTGAAAGTAAGTTTATTGATCTTGCAACAGCACATTACTCCAAGTGAAGGTGTGAAACTTGTGCACAGATGTTTTCAGAGGGTCTTCATTTGGTGTTAGTGGTACTATAAACACTTTCTTCATTTTACTTTCACATCCCAGATATAAGTATCTTCAAAAATTTTAAGGCTTCTGTTTTTTATATTTGCCCTGATGCCTCTAGACAACTGTTTTAAGAAACAAGGAGAATCAATTTTTTTTATTTTTAAATTATAAACGCTTCACTACATAGCATAAGTTTCCAGGGCAAATGCTTGTTTCCCATAATTTTCAAAAAGTAACTTCAACTTCTAAAATTCATAACTTATCATTTGAGCAATGTAAAATATAATTAAGGGTGACTTGGCGGTGCTGTGGTTAGCACTGTTGCCTCTTAACCCAGGAAAGCTGCATTTGAACCCTGCTGCAGACAGTTTATTTGTGGAGGGTTCACTCTTCTGCCAATCTGTTTGGGTTTGCTCCAAATGCTTTCTTCTATATCACAAAGAACATGAAAGTTAGTTTACTAGATGATTCTGAATTGCAGCGAGTATATCCTGCTACCCTTTCATGGTGCTTCCTACCTTGTAGGTAATTCTTCAAGATTAGGCTCTAGCCTACTGCACTTTTAAACATGCAGTAAACAAGTTTAGAAAATGGATGAGGATAATCATTAAAAACAATGTTTACAGTATATAACAATATATTTTTTATTTATGTATTCTTTTTTATCATTATGTTTTACTGTTAGACCTGAGAAGATGTCCAAGCTCCCAGTTATCTTGGGAAATCTGGATGTCACCATTGATAATGTGGCTCCTGATTTAACAAGTAAGTAAATAATGACCTCTTTTCACTTGTTTTGGTAAGTGTGTTCTAATTACACATATGTTTTTGTTTTAATCACAAATGATCTTGTCTTATATCAGAAGTCAGTAAAATAAAGTGTGCTTTCCATGTGTTCCACAATGGAGTAATGCTGTTCTGAAAATCAAAATTATTTAGCACTTTATTTTGGCAGCTCTATTTAGAAAAAAAAAGAGAAGTTAGAGGATTTCATAAGATATGCAGTTTGGCAATTCACATTTTTTTCCTAATGTAAACAATGTATTTACTTTGGAATAAAAAAACTGGCTTTAGGGAGTCTTTTATTCACCAATGTAAAATTAAACTTTTACTTTTTTTAACCTAGATTGTGTTACCTCTTCATACATTCCAGTCAAGCAGTTTGAGACCAATGGCAAAATGAATATCATGTTTGAAGTAGAGGAGTTTGTTCCCTACCTGCCTAAATATTCTCAGCCATTTACCATTTACAACAATCACCTCTATGTTTACCCTAAGCACTTGAAGTATGATAACCAGAAATCTTTTGCAAAGGTGATGTATAAAGTAGAATTTTCTCTTTATTTACAGTGATGCATGACACCAAATTGCAGAGTTCTGTTACTATCTGTTAAAGTAGAAGTTTTATCAGTAAATAACATGAAAAAGTAACAAATCTTAATTAACCCATCTTTCTTTCTTGAAGGGGAAGTATATGGGCTCTTTTCAATGCTTCCAAGTGTATGACTTAGCTATGACAATATATTTATATATACATATATTTTACAGTTTAAAAAAATTTGTGTTGTTTCTGAAAAATTTATATATTTTTAAAATAAACTGTGCCAAAAAAGCATTGTTTTACTGTGCTATTAACTGTTTGTCATGTTTATAATTCCATAAATGGTGTCTGTGTTTTTTTTGGGTTTTTTTTTGTTGTTGTCCAGACAGTTTTTCTTTACAATGTTAATGCATAGAATGAAGTAGCTTGTTTTATTGTTTGGAGCAAAACAAATCTAGTGTTTATAGATCACTAGAGTACTACCATATATTTCATTGTGGATCACATGCAACCTTGTACAAGTTTATCATTTCACCGATATTAGAAGTTGCACAGTGGTGTTTTGTAATTATGTGACAGAACTTTAGTTTCTTGAAATAATACGTGAGAAAGTTTAATGTACACAGAGGGTGATTTTAAATGGGTTAAACCCACTGTTGTATCTTTTTAGGCAAGGAACGTTGCAGTCTGTGTTGAGTTCAGAGATACTGATGAAGAAGATGCACAATCACTAAAGGTTTGTATTGTATAGTGACTGCAACTTTACTTTTTTGATAAATGCAGAAAATCATTCCTGAACTTCGGGCTATTTGGATATATCAGTGCATTTATTACCAGAAAAAAATTGGAAGATAGGTATAGGTTATATAATGTAAAAATGGGTGTGATCTTTCTGTTGAAATAAACACATTCAAAAAGCATCAGCCGTTAGTGAATGATGATCTTTTGAAAGAGTAAATGCATCCAATGGCAGAATTATAATAGGTGCCCATTGCTGATTAGAGAGGGACACAGCCAAAATGTGTGAGCTATGGATAGTAATATAAGAAATTGTCCTGCATCACAGTAGGACGTGAGAAGTATTTATTAAGCATCCTACTGTACACCTACTCACAGCTAGGAGTAGGAATTCATGTTTCAGAATGAATAAAATCACAATTTTATGGCAACCCAAGTGACAAACTGGGTTTCGCAAAGGTATTCTGTTGTTTCCATAGAAATTGTAATGACAATTTCGTTTTCTGATACTAATGATAAGGCTTCACCACTAAAAATGATGATAATAATAATCATCATCATCTAAGTTGTATGGAAAAAAGAAGAAGCAAAAACATAATAACAATGTAAGATATTGTGCTCAGCTGCATGAAATTGCTGCCACTTTACAACAACATCAAGACAATTACTATAAAAAACAGCAAGATAGAAAGCTCAAAATACTCACACTGAATGACACTGAAGCCCAGTAATAGTCGCATTTATTTAGCAATGAGTGAGTCATAGCTGTACTTTCAGAGGACTCGACTTACTTCAGTTATGGCCTTTGGAAACACCATGTAATTGAAGAGTTCCTGAAACTAGTCATGACTTTCTCTGTTTCTGAACTGAGGTTCACTCTTCCAGTGTTCCAGATTGTCTTCCAGAACTACATGCCAGATTCATGTCCCTTTCCGTGATCCTTTACTTATCTTCTTTAAAGTACTATTTATCTAATACTCAGAGCTGTAATGTAAATATTCCAGGGTTTCGTGAAATGCAGAGTTCTGTGTACAAATTTGCATCCATGTCCACCTATGTGTTGATACTGTGATACTGTCTGCGATTTACATATGCATGCTCATCCACACTTCAGGCAATAAACTGTATGTGCATGCTGTCAGTAACACCAACAACTCTAAGAATACCAGCGATTTGAATGAATTTGGAGAAATGTATTTAACTATATATTTACCCCACATGTTGTAAGGTTGTTCAAAGTTTGATGCTAAATTCAAGTAATGGATGGTTGTGACATACTTAAATCATCAATACTGCAAAGCTGCATTTTCCCTGTGGTCAAAAAAACATGATGTTACAACACTTTCATTTCATTTAGGCTGGCAATGCATGACTTCTTTGCTTAAATGAAGTGATCTAAGCTCGTAAATGAACAAGATTTGTTACGAATATTATTCCGTGTCTGTAAAAGCAATACCTTTTTACAAGTTAACAAGTCTAAAACATTCGGCCTTTCTCAAGATGTGTGTGCTGAACTCTGCCTGAATGCCCTTTTCTGGAGCATCATAGTGAGTTAGGACAGCTCACAAGCTCTCCTGAATCCTTGTGAAGTTAGCAATAGTTACCCAAGTTAAAAAAAAAAAAAAAAAAAAAAAAAAAAAAAAAAAAAAAAAAAGGTACAACGCTTTTAATCCTCATCCTAAGAGTAGGACCAAATCTTTACCTGTATATAATTGAGTTGTACTAATACTGTACTTATTTTTTGTTTTAGAAAATACAAATTATATGAATAGTTTTACTAGTGTATTGCTAAGCATATTCTTCTTATATGAAGAACATTATATAGTTTTCTAATTTTAATTAAATGCATTTTATTTTCAATTTATATTTAAAGCTCCACCAACCCCCAGTCACATCATCCTGATTTGTTTTAATTTCAGCAAAATTTGCCTTGTCAGTTTATTATAAAGCATACCCTTTGGCCAATTGGCCAATTTACACTCACCAGTCAATATGGGCTAGGATCCAAACCCAGACTCCTGAAACTATGAGCTGAATTGTATAAGTTGAGTTTTAAGATGCCTGGCTTAAGTATGGATAGACTTTACATTATATACCTGGTATTGTCCAGCTAACACATAATCACATTGTCATTGTGGCTTACCAGATGCAGTTGAATGTTAAAACAATAAGTCAGTATGTATTTATTATAGCACATTTCAAGAGGACACTATCACAATTTTTTTAACTATTCTAAAACAGCATTATACAACAACAAGAATTAAAGTATTAAATTAATTTATACTAGGGGGCTTCGCCCCCTGCTCCCTTCACTCGCCAACCCCTGTGTTTGGTTTTCCGGATACACTTAAGATTTTTTTTTTCTGTGACTTGTTGCTATTTTATTAGTTTCAGTTTTATTTCAGAACTTATGTAAAAACAATATTTGGAATCTTTCCAGTCCCAATATGCTGAATCTTTTAAATGAGATCAGTGAGACATGTGTTTAATGACTTTGTACTATAATTCAGGATAGGTTTCTCTGTTTGGAATTTCAGCACAGACAAAGCGATCTACATCATCAGCAGTTAATAATTTTTCTTGCAAAGTAACCAATAAATGCATGTGAGGTAAAACACGTTTTTGAGATTCTCTGACTTAAACTTCAAAGCCTTACAATATTTACATACTTCTGACATTTCACCTGTGTCCATATATTCAATCTCCATTCGCCTTTTAGTTATTTCTCCAAGTAATAATTTCTCTTTTTTTGCACTAATGCGATGTTTACTTTCTTTTTTTGACACTGTTGTTTTTTTCTGCTTTCATATTCTGTATCTTGCTCTGCATGTGTTTCGCGCCTACGTTTTTGTTGAGTCTTTTGAATTCTAGTTTTCATTATCTCTAACCTGCTCTGCATGTGCTTGGCCCCTTTGTTTTGTAACCTCTTTATGATGTTTTACTTTGTTTTCTACTCTTGTCTTTTATTTCTGGCCTCGCTTTGTCCTGTTTTTTTTCCAAAGACACCTGGGGCCTCATGCATAACGCCGTGCATAGAATTTGCACTATAACATGACTTAAGCACAAAAGCCGAAATGTGCTTATGCACAGAAAAATCCAGATGCATAAATCTATGTGTTCGCCAGCTTCCACGTTCTTCCGCTACATAAATCCCAGTCAGCGAAAAAGTAACGCTCGTGCACACGTCTGCTGTCCCGCCCCAACTCCTCACAAAATTACGCCATGGAATTTGAATATGCAAATCAATATAAATAGCCCTTAAGCTCAGCGTTCTGTGAAAAGCACAGGGAAAAATAGAATTTCAGCGAATACCAAGTGGAGGCAAAGAAAACGTACTATCTGTTGGTTTAACCAGTGGTATAAACAACAAAAGGAAGTTGATCGAGTGACATAGTGTGTCGGAGAAACTCGAAAGCTCAAGTTCACAAAGTCGCACAGTGCCCGAAATAAAAAAGAAGTTGTCACATATCAAAGTCGCCGTGAAAAGGCGAGTCGTAGCCCACCGTCTGAGTGTCATATGAGAGCTCATTAGGGTACAGAGAAAAAAAAATAGGCACACAGTGGGGAAAAAAGCACGAAATGTCAACTTCAATCTCGAAATTTCCACTTTAATCACTTAGTTTATTTTGTCATTAAAGTAGAACATCATAAACTTCATCTTAAAATCATTTAATTTACTAGTTTCTCAAATCCAATCGTAACTAAAGTAGCATGTTAAATGCTTTGTTTTGTATTTGATCTTCTATGTGCTCTGTGTGTGAATCACTACATGCTTCCGGGTTTTGCCTTCCTCCGACAGGACACAGAATCTATTACATTCGTAATATTACAGCTCTCTGAAAAATTAAAATACTGAGATGTATACTTGATATAATTTTCATGATGATAGGAGTTAAAGCATGTTATTAAACATGGGAACACGGTGGTGCAGTGATTGTGCACGACCTTCGATGAATTTATTGCAGCAGTACTGTCTCTTTCAAACGTACTAACCCTCAATTCCTATCCTTACCTTTCTTTCTCCAAATACCCAATCGCCACACAATCAGCTCTGTAATAGACGTTAAGCCATCTGTAAGCTTTTAACACAGATTCTTCAAAACTTTTAAGGAACACTGAAAAATTTTCGTAGTACATGTTTAATTATTCTATCCTTCTCGTCAGTCCCAGTGAAGCATACAGTGCGAGGCAGGAACAATCCGTGAATGGAGCGCCAGATCCTTGCTAGTGTAGCAACATCGTGTCATTTAATTATTAACAATATAGATTATTTAAATGAAGTTAAAGTTTTATCTGTATAATATAATAAACATATTTTGCTGCATTTCATCTTTAAAATGATATCGTTATCATATGTAAATATGCACTTTATAAAGTGGCTGTGGTTGTGTAATATTATAACTGTAGTGCAAGTTTACAGTGAGGTGATTGTACTAATAAGTAAAAACAGTTCTACAAGGAGCAGTTGATGGACAGATTGATTGCGTTTAGAGCTTTTGGGATGAAACTCTTTCTGAACCGCGAGGTCCGTACAGGAAAGGTCTTGAAGCGTTTGCCGTGTGAGAAGCAGTTCAAATAGGAAGCATGGCTGAGGCAGAGTGCGCTTGATGCTGTATACCAATAATTATCTTTCCGATCAGCTTCTCCGAGTGGTGCAGTGAGAGTAATATGGAAAAAGATGATCTGCTGTGGCAAACCCTAACGGGAGCAGCTGAAAGAAGAAAAAGAAGGTGCAGTGAGAGTAACAACGCTAAAGCAGCAATGGTATTTGGAATAGTCTGGCCATTCCATGGACCATTATATTGTTACAGGTTAATTACAATCAGATGCCTTAAACTAATAAACAATATGCAGTCTATTTATAAAGCCGCACCAGGGATGTGGATCTGAAAAAGAAAGATAAACCACACAGGAACAGTAGCACTGCTTTGACGCTGGGTACCGCCAGTCTGCAAAACCGAGCGGAGAGCTTGTGTACGACAGGGTATGAGGTACCGTGGAAACGTGCGTGGCTTTATGCCAAGTTTAGGTTTTATACATCGTGATTTGAACGTGGAAACGTTCTTGCGCAACATTTCTGTGCGTACGCACCGTTTATACATGAGGCCCCTGGTGCGTGGTGCTTATTTTCACTTTTTCAAGTAATAATTTCCATTTGTTTGCGCTACTGCAATCTTTACTTTCTTTTTTTTTTAATACTTTCTAATTTTCTTATTATTTATTATACTTTCATATTCTTCAACTTTCTCCACAGTTTTATTGCGCATGTTTTTTTTTTTTTTTTGAACCTTTCGAATTCCACTGCTTTCATAATCTGCTCTGCATGTGTATAGCGCCAACGTTTGTGAATGTGTTTATGAAGTTCTACTTTGTCTTTTACTCTGTCTTTTAATTCTGAGCCAGATTGGACATGCTTTGTTTCAATTCCACTTGTTACGGGCTGATAATTACTTTCCTTATTTCTGAATTTGCACCTAGATTATTTTTTCTTTTTTGCTCTTTTTTCTCTCCAACTCTTTTGAGTCTCTTTTCTCCTCGCTGCTTTCTTCTTCGCTTAGTCGTCGACGTTTCATTTATAACGTATTGTCCTTATATACTTTATATACGCTGAGACCCTGGATCTGTGTGTGTCTCAAATCCTTCACACGACTGAATGTTTTGCTGCCCCGTTGTCTTATTTGATATTGATTGTAAGTACGGCGTGTCTTGCAAGAATCTCATGTTCTACGTCATCGCGAGACGGGTCTGGGTCAATCTCTTGGCACAATGTCTCATGTTTAAGGTCCTCGTGGGTCTTTTAACTGTCTTCCGTGATCTTAACGTGAAGATCACGTCTCAACGCCCTACTGTTTCTCTCCAGGATCTTTTTTTATAATAGATGAGAGTAGTGTATATGCAGATAAATCAATCAATAAAAGGGAGATAAAGTCTGACAAAGACAAGAATATTTTAAATGTTGCATAAGAATTAATGAGAACAGTAATTAAAAGGAGGTCTGTAAAACTTGGGCCTTCATAATCAGTTGTTTAAGGATTTCAGACTCTTTATGTAGGGGCTAGATATATGGGAAGTGGACTGAACATTAAATTCTTCCTATTAAAAAAATCATCATGAAATAGTGAAGATTTGGTCAATTTAGGATCAACAAGTGCCTTTCTAATATTTCAGGAAACCTTATATTTTATTTTTATTTCTAACATGCTGGTCCACCATTTTCCTACACAGAAAGTTAATAGGTATGTGATGAATCTGAAAGTCCATCTGTAGTGTTCTTGGAACTTGTTTACCTCCAGTTTTGTAGCAGGAATTAAGTCATAACAATAATGTACCTTTTCCACTAGGTTAGTTGTCATTTTAAAAGGGTTACATTAAACTTAAATTAATATTTTAGTTGTCCTTATAGGGCTGATTTCTGAAAATGCTGACCATTCCCTCTCTGCTTTTCTAGTGCATCTACGGTAGACCAGGTGGACCCACTCTTACAAAAAGTGCATTTGCTGCAGTTTTGCATCACCAGCAAAACCCAGAATTCTATGATGAGGTAAATTGTCTCAAACTGAGAGTAAAACTCAATTAATAAAACTTTCTTTCAGTTAAATTCCAGTTTAAATTTTTTTAGGTGTATTACATGAAACAAATAAATAATGTGCGTGATTAAATCAGAGAAGCATTAATAAACATTAGTTTTAAACTGTCATAATGAGGCAGTTACTGGGAAATATGCATGGTACTAATAAGTAAAAGAATAATTGTCATAAATGTCATGCTTAAGTCAAGAATGGTGTCTAGGTACCATTTGAATCCTAATAATAAATGTTTTCCAATAGTTTGTTGACTTGTATTATATTAAGAGTTTATTGTATTACTATAGTATATTATTGTGTTTTATTCTTTAGATTAAAATTGAGCTTCCAACCCAACTCAATGAAAAGCATCACTTGCTCTTCACATTCTACCATGTCAGCTGTGATAATACCACCAAAGGAAGTACAAAGAAAAAAGATGTGGTCGAAACTCAAGGTAAATTAAGATTGCTTTTATATATCCATCCATCCATTTTCCAACCCGCTGAATCCGAACACAGGGTCACAGGGTCTGCCGGAGCCAATCCCAGCCAACACAGGGCGCAAGGCAGGGAACCAATCCCGGGCAGGGCGCCAACCCACAGCAGGACACACACACACACACACACACTAGGGCCAATTTAGAATCGCCAATCGACCTAACCTGCATGTCTTTGGACTGTGGGAGGAAACCGGAGTACCCGGAGGAAACCCACGCAGACAGTGGGAGAACATGCAAACTCCACGCAGGGAGGACCCGGGAAGCGAACCCAGGTCTCCTTACTGTGAGGCAGCAGCGCTACCACTGCACCACCGTGCTGCCCGCTTTTATATATGATTTTTATTTTTAATATTTTTAATGCTCATCTTTGTAGGAGGAGCCAGAGTATCTGTTGAAAAATACACATGGATCATATGTGCAAACTTGTCATAATTTCTGCTAAAGACTGTGATTTCAACTCATATCCCAGGAGCTGTGCAGCACCAGTACTGTTCACTGCACAACTGTGCCACCCACCTTTATAATTTGTGAAATAATCTGCATAAGTATGATATCTGCCTTGGGTGTAATCATCTATTAGATTTTGAATCAGAATTTCCATTTCTTAAGTTAAATTCTCACAGCATTAATACAGTGCAGTGGCATCACCAATGAGCATGATATCTAGAACAAAGCATGCTTTAAATCAAAAGGCATTATGGTTAAAGATCAGAAACAATAATGCATTTTGTGCATGTGCTAACTCCAAATTATCACAAAATGTTGGTGAGGAATCAATACCTGCTAAATAGGTAAGGCAGAACTAAAATAAGATTGTTGTTGGTGGACAGAAATTGGTTGGTAATATCAATATGAAGAATGGCTACTTGCAAAAATGCCCTAACAGTAGCCAGATATACTGTGTTACAAAACACACATTGCTAGATATTGCATTTGAGGAGTTAAGCATGAATTGCTCACTCAGTAATGTGTTCATATATATATTGTGACAGATAGAAGGCGCTGTCGTCCCCTTGAACCCTCAGATCAGACACCAGATAAAAGTCCAAATATTGACTTTATTATAATTATACAGTGCACAAAGCACTCTCCACTCCATAATTCTCCAATAAACAATTGATAATCCAATGCACAATAATCCTCCACACCTCCCAACAGCTCAGTCACCCTTCCTCCCAACTCGGCTCACTGCTGGGATCTCCCATAATACTTTTATAGTCCTGACCTTGAAGAAAACTTCTTTTCTTCATCCTGGAAGTACGTCATTTCTTCTGTCCCTGTGACTAGGACGTACTTCCGGGTTATAGTGCAAATCATTGAGCCTCCCTGCAGCATCCCCTGGAGGCCCCCACAGTATCCAGCAGAGCTTTGAAGAAAAACTCCAAGGTCCATGATGCCCTGCTGGAATTCGGGGCACCTCCATGTTGCCTGGATGGCCCCATCTGGCGGCGTGGGGGTATTGGCCGGGATGAACGGCTGGCCATATATAAAAGGCAAAGCCCTCACTTACTGACTCACTCATCACTAATTCTCCAACTTTCCGTGTAGGTAGAAGGCTGAAATTTGGCAGGCTCATTCCTTACAGCTTACTTACAAAAGTTAAGCAGGTTTCATTTCGAAATTCTACGCGTAACGGTCGACAACGTCCGCCATGTTAAACTTTCTTATTTATGGCCCAATCTTCACAAAATTTGGTAAGCGGCTTCCCTGCGCTAAACGAAACCGATGTACGTACTTATTTCGGTGGTATGACGCCATTGTCAGCCGCCATATTCAACTTTCCAATGGTCTTTGTTACTTATGGGCCCATCTTCGAGAAATTTGGTACGCGGGTTCCCAACGCTAACTGAATCCTACTTACGTACATATATACGTCCATAGCCTGCAGCTCGGTCGCTGTGTGAGGCGGCGTTGGGTCCCCCATCCCCACGCCTCCCACGTAGTTGGCTGCCTGCCTATATAAGGCCGTCTGTCGCTCCGGTCTCTTCATTCCCTTCCTTGCTTCGCTACGGTATTCACGTCTCCCTGCTGATAACTGCAGCCTTTTTATTTAATCCACGGCTTCTCCGCTGTTTTATTGTTCGTTTATTACGACTATAGTTATTGTGTAGGTATTTTAGACTTAGTTTACATTGTTCAGGTACCCATTTCCTTTATCATTCCCACCATACCCCCATTAACATGTCTATCGAGTTGATCACCATCGATCAAAGAACTGTCACTTACCAAGTGGTTTCCATGCCTGGAGATGGCGCCTGCCTTTTCCATTCTCTGTGTTACATATTGCACGGCCATATCAGGCTCACTCTTGATACCCGGAGGAACATTGTGTCTTATGTATTGAATGACTGTGACAGTTTCAAGGTGTGGACTCATGACAGTACAGGAGATAATTATACTACACAGGAGCACTATAAGAGTGAAATGCTTAAGCCCTTCACCCATGGTTCTGCGTGTGTGTTGATGGCTGCCGCTGAATTGTTCGGTTGTCGCTTTCAAGTGCACCAAAATGGCCAAATATTGTACACCTTTGGACAACCACCAATGCCTCTTAAACATCTTAGATTCACAGGTGACGATTTGAATAGTGGACACTTTGATGTTTATGAATGTTTAAGCTCTCAAAAGCTGGATGCGAAGTTATCGATAAAACCTATTTCAATTCAAACGCCTCCAATTTCCAGTAAGGCTCTGCTTCGCAATGACAATTAATAAGTCTCAGGGACAGACCCTACAAAAGGTTGGCATTGATTTGAGGCAAGATTGCTTTTCACATGGCCAACTATACGTTGCATGCTCAAGAGTAAGCTCAGCGCACAGCTTGGTCATATTACAACCGGAGGGTCGAACTGACAACGTGGTATACAAAGAGATCCTTAACAAATAATTATTGGTATATTTTCCCTCAGTTTAAAAAGGTTTACTTTTCTTCTTAATAAAAATTTTAAAGCAGTACTTCGCCGCTGCGAAGCGCGGGTATTTTGCTAGCCTTTATATATAATATGCTACCATGGCTGTTAATTTGTCTGTTCATGGGTGCCATTCACATCTCTACCACCTTTGCCGTCTCTTCCCCTACCTCTTTATATCTTAAATCATTCTTGATGCAGATTGAAGACTTAAGTGCAAGCTTAAGTGAAAAATTAAAGAAATTGTACTATGTAATTGCAACACAAACACTGACTTAATCAGTTTTAACACGAAAAGATGCCGATGAAAGAAGAAAAGAAACGGGCCGCTAGGGTGGAGAAAAGAAGGGCTGCTCAAGAAGCAGCAAGCACATCAACCTCTGAGCAAACAAATACTAAACGTACAGAGAAAGAGTATGAAAGTGGTGAATGCTCAAGTCTAGTGTATTCACTGCATATATATATATATATATATATATATATATATATATATATATTTAAAATCTTTACACATTAGTATATCTCTGTAAATTATAGATTTTTGGCCATTCTACATTCTAAACACATTCTAAAATGTTTCAGCATTTTTATAATATGAAGGGTATATCTGGCAGTTCTGAATGGCATAGTTTAAGATACTGTATATAGATGACTTGTATTAGATTGACATTATATTTTATCAGTTATATACATTAGACTGGATTTCCAAAATACAAATGTCTTTAGTGGGAACCTTGTTTTAATCTAACATCCTTTTTTAAAAAAAAAATTAAAATATATGAATGAGCAAGTAACTTTGTGTGACATACAGTGCTGTACTCCAGGCTGAAAGGATAAAGATAGTTTAAATGATTTCCAGGAATAAAAAATGATGCAGATACACTAAGATTCCTTGAGCTGTTTACATAACCAATATAAGCTGACTTATTGAGCATTATTTGAGTTACCTGGGGCCTCATGTATAAACGGTGCTTACGCACAGAAATGTTGCGTACGAACCTTTCCACGCTCAAATCGCGATGTATAAAACCTAAACTTGGCGTAAAGCCACGCACATTTCCATGGTAACTCATTCCTTGGCGTACGCAATTTATCCGCCTGGTTTTGCAGACTGGCGGCACCCAGTGTCAAAGCAGTGCCACTGTTCCTGTGTGATCACCCTTTCTTTCTTAAATCCACATTCCTGGCGCGGCTTTATAAATACACTGAAATTAACTGCATATTGTTTATTAGTGTAATGCATCTGATTGTAATTAACCTGTAAAAATATAATGGTCCAGGGAATAGCCATAGTATTCCAAATACCATAACTGCTTTAGCATTGTAACTCTCACTGCATCTTCTTTCAGCTGATCCCGTTAAGGGTTGCCACGGCAGATCATCTTTTTCCACATTACTCTCACTGCACCACTCGGAGTATTTATATCACTGTATCTGAGTGGGAAATCACAGCAGCAGCTGATTGGAAAGAGAATTATCGGTACACAGCATGAAGCAGATGCTGCCTGAGCCACAGCAAACGCTTTAGTCCCTGTACGGACTTCGCGGTTTAGAAACAGTTTCATCCCAAGAACTCTAAAGGCACTAAATCAGTCCATCAAGTGCTCCTTGTAGAACTGTTTGTACTTATAAGTACAATTACCCCACTGTAAACTTGCACTACAGTTATAATATTGCACAACCTGCGCCACTTTATAAAGCGCGTATTTACATGTGATGACGGTATTCATTTCTAAGACGAAATGCAGCAAAACATGTTGATTATATTATACAGATAAAACTTTAACTTCATTTAAATAATCTGTATTGTTAATAATTAAACATGTGAGGACACGGTGCCGCAGCGCTAGCTAGTTCAGTAATTGTTCCTGCCTTGCGCTGTATTCTTGCTGGTGCTGACGCGACACTGGAAAGATAGACGGATATAATAATTAAACACGTACTACTAAGATATTTCAATGTTCCTTAAAAGTTTTGAAGAATCAAAGTTCTAAGCTTACAGATGGCTTCATGTCTATTACATAGCTTATTGTGTGGCGATTGAGTTTTTGGAGAAAGAAAAGTAAGGACAGGAATTGGAGGTTAGTATGTTTGAAAGAGACAGTACTGCTGTGATAAATTATTTCATTGAAGGTTGCGCATGGCGCAGCAAGCCTCTTGCGTGAGACATGAACAAGCACTGCACCACCGTGTTCCCATGTTTAATAACATGCTTTCATTCCTATCATCATGAAAAAGATATCACGTATACATCTCAGTATTTTAATTATTCAGAGAGCTGTAATATCACAAATGTAATGGATTATGTGTCCTGTCGGAGAAAGAGAAAGCCCGTTTAAAAGGCAGGTAGTGATTCATACACATAGAGCACATAGAAGATCAAATACAGAACAAAGCATTTAACATGCCACTTTAGTTACAGTGGGATTTGAGAAACTAGTAAATTAAACGATTTTAAGATGAAGTTTATGATGTTCTACTTTAATGGCAAAATAAACTACGTGATTAAAGTGGAAATTTCGAGATTAAAGTTGACATTTCGTGCTTTTTTCCCCACTGTATGCCTTTTTTTTGTCTGTACCCTAATAAGCTTTCATATGACACTCAGACGGTGGGCTACGACTCGCTTTTTCACGGCGACTGTGATATGTGATTTCTTTTTTATTTCGGGCACTGTGCGACTTTGTGAAGTTGAGCCTTCGAGTTTCTCCAACACTCTGTCACTCGATCAGCTTCCTTTTGTTGATTATACCACTGTTTAAACCAACAAATACTACGTTTTTCCTTTGCCTCCACTTGGTATTCGCTGAAATTCTTATATTTTCTCCCGTGCTTTTCCCATTGTCTTTTCACAGAAGGCTATTTATATTGATTTGCATATTCAAAGAGGCGTAATTCTGGGAGGAATTGGGGCAGGACAGAAGGCGCGTGCACGTGCGTTACTTTTCACGCAAATCGGGATTTATGTAGTGGAAGAACGTGAAAGTATGCGTGCGCACAGATTCCTGCATCTGGATTTTTCTGTGCGTACGCACAATCCCGCTTTTGTGCTTACGCCATGTTATAGTGTGAGTTCTACGCACGGCATTATACATGAGGCCCCTGGTCTGTCCAGTTATCCCACAAATTCTTCTCTTCCACAGTCTGGAACTTTGGACATTTTTGTGATTGAGACATATTTTCTCATTGCATTCACAACCATTACAATCCACCTCTTTTTCTACTTCCATTAGTCTCAATATGCACCTTTTCACTGTACCATTTTCTGCCTTTCATTCCACATATCAAGCTATTAAAATGTTTTCTTCAGCACATGATTAATTGGCTACACGTCAACCTATTCTGTCTTCTCTGCACTTGTATTCTTTCTTCTACTTCTACGTGGAACTCTACATATCCATCTGATTATTCCTATCCTTTTCTTGTTTAACTTTATCTCATGTCCTGCTTACATTGATCTTTTTTCATTCTAATATACCATACAACTGTTTGCACAGCCTGCATAATTTTTCTCCCTTCAGTGTTTTAGATGCTATTTTGAAGAGCCAAATAAATGTGTGACGCAAAGAAAAGCACATAGTGGAGTAGGAAATTTTAAAAGTGTGTCTGTTGAAGGAAGCATATCAGATTTTTACTATTTTTGAGCTTTGTGGAACATTGCAGCAGTTGAAATTCGTGAAATAAAAGTAAAAACACAGGATTTGGAGAACCTTATTAGCTGTTTTATCATAACTTCCTTTTAGCAAGTCATGCACATTTAGTATAAAAATATAGAGAATGAAGACAACTGATCTAAGGAGGTGGTGAGAAAACTTTGGCAAAGTGGCCCTAGCAATTATATAATTAGCATTTTAGTTTATTATTATTTTGGAGACTTAATTTAGGCAAATTCTGTTGTTTACCTTAATATCTTTCTTTTCGGTCAAAAGTGTGACAACATTAACAAGTTAGAATATGTTTAACTTGTTAAAAATTCAAAACTCTTTAACTGAGATTCATTTTTATAAGTGTAAACTGTTTATTAGGAGATACAGATGGTGTATTCCTTTAATAATTGATTCAGCCTTTTCTGTTTATACTATTCATCTGTTGTGGCAGATGGCTGGGGCCCTTGCACAGCCAGGATGCTTCTACAATGGATGGACTGGGGAGAGAGCATGTTCAGTGCATTATCTCCCCAGGAACACTAGAGTGCAGCCTCCCTGACTTGGTGCAACACCATGGAATCCTACAGGGCTTCATGGGAGTTGGAGTTTGGTACAGCCCTGTTGGATGCCGCCAGGGGTGTCTGCAGGAACTGAAAGTTCCACTGGAAGGAGACTACAGGACACGTGGAGCACTTCCAGGTGCTCTATAAAAGGAGCCTCCTCACTTCATTCAGGGAGCCAGAGTCGGGAGGGAAGGAGATGAAGCCTCCCAGAAGAGGAGTAGAAGCAGAAGGAAAAAGAAGGAGACAAGACAAAGAAAGAAAGAAGAAAAGTGTGCATATTATAATTTCTGCTGTGCTGTGCTTGTAGGAAACAAGTGAAAGGCATTTACCCCTTGAAGGAAAAAAAGAAGAACAAGACGTGTCTTGCAAAATTAGTGTCTTGCATCTGTCTGTGTTGGGGTTAGGGAATTGATCGCCCCCTGCAGGCCACACTGCAGAATTATACAGTGGAACCTCGGTTCACGAATGTCTCGGTACATGTACAACCCGGTTTACGACCAAAAAGTTCGCCAAACTTTTGCTTCGGTTCACAACCACACACTCGGTATACAAACAAGCCAGGTTCCCTTTCGGTTTGTACATGTTCAGTCTTTTCCTGTGCAGCGAGCAAGAGAGAGAGCGAGAGTGCGCGACACACACACACACACCCACACAGAGGCAGCACGAGAAACAGAGGCACACACACAGACAGCGCGAGACAGAGAGACGCACGCACACACACACAGGCGCGGGAGAGAGGCGCACGCACACACACAGGAGCGCTCTAAAGAGAGACACACACAGGTGCTCCAGGCTCGCAAAGGAGAGACGCACGCACACACACACAGGCGCGGGAGAAACGCGCGCACACACACAGGAGCGCGCTAGAGAGAAACACACAGAGGCGCTCCAGGCTCGCAAAAGAGAGACACACACACATAGGAGCGAGAGAGAGAGCGAGCGAGCGAGGGACGCATAAGGTAGAGAAGGCTTGTTTTTGTTTTCAGTTCTGTTTACAGTGATCGGTTCATAGCCTGCATTGTTGCAATGTTACTTTTCTTGGTGGTTTATTAAATTACGGATTTTTCAAATGTTCATTTTTTCCCCTGTGCTTAAAATTCATTAAAAAAAGTGTTTTTAGCGAGCGGTTCCTAGCACTATAGCGCAGACTATTGCAGTGTTCGTTTTCTCTGTTGTTCAAGGTTTTCTCAGTGTTATTCAATGTTTTTACATTTAGTTTACCATTACGCTGTGCATTCTATGGTATAATTAACTATATTTGTGCTTAAAAACTAAAATATATATATATATATATATATATATATATATATATATATATATATATATATATATATATTTACATACAGTTTGTACGGTCTGGAACGGATTAATTGTATTTACATACAATCCTATGGGAGAAATTGCTTCGGTTCACGACCAACTCAGTTTACGACCAGAGTTTTGGACCGAATTATGGTCGTGAACCGAGGTTCCACTGTAATATGATACTATGATGTGGGTATCAAGGTTTGTTGTAAAAGTTTATTTTTATGCGTGCTTGGCCTATTTTACCTTGTATGCTTACCCTGTAAGTAAGTAAACATCTTTTAAGTCTTCTCTTTCACATGTGTAAATATAAAATGACAAATGCATGTTTTTAATCTATCATATACTTGTCGTATTTTTTTTTACTTACTCCCTTAATTTCAAAGACAGAAGTAAATAATGAACAGTGTTTAAAAATTTCTGCTCACAATTTTGACAAATGCACAGATGAAAATTGTGTCACATTTTTGTCTATGGGTAACACTAGATAAAATGGTTTTGGTAGGTCTCTTATTTTTATTCATCATTACTTGTCATTTTTAGTCATACAGTATTTTAGAGTAACTTATGTTTCTTTAGCTGTTAATTTCCTTTCTTAACTACACAAACTTGCAACATTTGATTATGTTTTTTTCCATAACTTATTGAGCTTGTAATACTTTCTGTTTCTTCTCTACAGTTGGGTACTCTTGGATCCCCTTACTAAAAGATGGCCGAGTGCTTATGAATGAGAATCACACCATCCCAGTATCTGCAAATTTACCACCTGGTTATCTGTGCTCTCAGGATTTGGGGATAAGCAAGGTAATTTGTAAATGTGGTATATTAACATTTTTGACTGTAATGAGTTTTTCAGATATGAATGGCAAAGTCAACTGAAAATTCAAAATTTATTATTAAAGTTTTATTAATACATCATTTGAACATTTACAAAGGAACATCGTAAACTTATTTTAAATACACAGAAACTGGGCTAAACTATACATACTGTTAGAAATACTGAGGTAAATTTCAGTTTATATCAATTTATACTACAGGACATCCACTGGTGGGCTAAAAATTAAGAATTTTGGAAAATATACAGTATGTAGATTTTTTACAATATATATAAAATCATGTTTAAAATTTTTGTCATTGTGAGTTTTGCATTACTCCCAGAAATATAACCATTAACCATTAAATCTTATGCTTCAAACTGGGATCATGTCCTGTGTAAGGCTATAAGTCATTTAAGGATATGTTTATCTACAATACATTTGTTTAGGGTTATTTAATAATTTAATGGTAAATGTTCTTTTTTTTAGAAAGTTATGAATTTTGTTTACCACTTTTTCAGCATTCGGGTCCAGAAATTAAATGGGTTGATGGAGGAAAACCCTTGTTTAAAATTGGAACTCACTTTGTATCTACAATTTACACTCAGGTCAGTGATTTAAAAAGTTGTCTTTAGCAATAAAAATAACTAATGCCAAACCAAATGTTAACTGTTTGTAAGTTAAACATAAAAATTGGTTTAAAAAATTCACTTTTTATATGTGTTCTCTTACTATTATTGGGTTGCATTAGAAATAATAATTGTCTTCAGAAAACCAGGATGATGATCTTAACCTTATTTCTTGTAATTTAAATTTAGCAGTGTTATTTTTTTCCACTTCAGGATCAGCACTTGAACAATTTTTTCCAGTACTGTCAAAAGACAGAATCAGTATCAGAGGCCCCAGGAGTTGAATTGGTTAAATACTTGAAGGTAAAGCCTATCGTGTATAGTAATGCGGCTCCATATACAGTGTTTTCAAAATGTACAGACCTGTAATTCTTTTTATTAATGATGCAAAGGTTCAAATCAAAACAAGTCTTTCCTAACATCCTGAAATCTATAGTATTTAAGTGACCCACGACTGGGGCATTTTAGAAATATGTGCTTCAAGTGATAATAAAAATATTATTAATCAGTAGTTGTTCAGCATGACATGAACTCTCTCATTGCGTCCCTCTTAGCACTATAAAACTATTTTTACCCACTGTTCTTCCATTTTCACCTCTTTTGTGACATTGTCAAAATAATCAACATAGAGCTTTTTGCACTTGTAGTGTACAACAATATGCAGTTTAAAACTTTTATTTAGTCTGTTTCCACATCCTGTATAACATTCTTACTGCTCCAATATAGAGCACTGGATGGTCAGTTGCTATGGTACAATTTTTGATATTAGATGTCCAGTTCAATGTAGATAGTGGTTGATAGTATGAACATTTGTTGCAGATTCTTGTGCAATCTATTGAACTGTTTTATTTCTCGCTAAACATTTTTATTAAAATTCATACAGTATACCTGATAACTAAGCATGTTTTCTGTTGTTTTTGTTAAGCCTGTGTAGTACAATGTAGTGGAGAAAAATTAAAAATAAAATATACAGTATGGTAGCAAAATACATATGAGTTGATGAAAAAGAACCTTACCAAGTTGGTGCTTTTTGACTCTTAATTTTTACTGCAATGAATTCTCAGGCAGCAGTATGCTTCAGGTTTTTGTTTGATGAAATATTCACAATCATATTTTTTCAGTTTACATATTTTTCTGTATTGATTTTTTTTTTTTTTACCTGTGATATTTATAATATAGAGTTTACATGCCATGGAGGATCATGTGATGATCAAATTCCTGCCAACGATCTTAAATCAGATGTTTCGAGTGCTAACTAAGGCCACACAGGAGGATGTTGCAGTCAATGTCACAAGGCAAGTTGAGCTTTTCTGCTGTAACTCTCAGTCTTTGCCATTTATATTCATCAGACTAATTTACTGCTAGTATATAATTTTGTTTTCTCTGAAATGGTGTTTTATAAAATAAATACTTAGTAACTGATGGATGTTTTGGTTGTAAAAACCCTACTCTCATTTGTTAGTGATGCAGTGTTTATTTACTAATCTTAGAGTTATGATTCACGTTGTATCCCAGTGCCATGAGGAAGGTCTAGAGCACTACCTGCGGTCATACATAAAGGTATGTTTTCCTTTTTATATGTAGCCCTGTAGTAATCAATTTACAGCACAGTTTTTGCTTTGTAATGGTTGCTTAATTGATTAATTTCTACTGGTTGTTTTCCCTCCTTTAAGTATGTATTTAAAACTGAGCCCTACAATGCTACCTTCTCTAAAACCGTGCATGATGAACTGACCAAAGCAATGACTGCCATCCTGAAGCCATCAGCCGATTTCCTCACCAGTAACAAGCTACTTAAGGTATTTTCAAAGTTTTTTGTCGAATTTAATTAATCATGTGTGATTGCCCCTTATAAACAACTAAATTTATGGTTATTGATTTCTTTAATTAGAAAAATGCTCACAGGAAACCAACAAAAATTCTGTTTCGGTTCAGAGACCAAAAGGACCAAAAGCTACACTTTATATTTGTGATTTGTGTTGTGGCAAACTTTGTTTTGCATGATATATAAAATACAGGGATAAATAGAAAGTCAAGTGACATTAATTTTAACACTCTACCAATATACAGAAATGTGGAATCATTTTTTCCCAATACCAGATAGCCAAACATCTGTTGTTTCTCTATTCTTGATAGCTGTATTATCAGCTCAGCACAACATATTTCACTATTATTATTTGGATCGTGTTGTAGCGCTTGATTATTTCATTCTAAGGCCATGTGCTTTAAAGTTGCTATTGTAATGACCTGTGGTCATTTAATAGAAAATGTGATTGGGATTCAAATTCAACCTTAACAAAACCCATTATACAAAGAATCTTGAGCATGTCATTGTCAATTTGCTAGCTGATCCCTCAGCCCTTCAGAATTCCTAAAATGAAAAAGAATGCATGCAGAAACGAGAAGAAAAGTAAGATTTTTATACTATACAAAATTATTTAAAAAGCACCAACTGTAAAATGCCTGCCATTTTCATTTCAAATACACATTGATCAATTAATTCACAGATGTTAGGAAAGCCAAAAGGCTATTTTGATGTTTATGGTTCCACATTGTACTTTTTTAAAAGTAAACAAAATGTATAGTTTGAAGCGTCATTTCGCAAAATGCTATTAAAATATTCTATTTGCTAAATTTGTAAAACAGCAATCAGAACAATCTTAGCTCAAGGAGAAACATAATAATACAGCTATGTTCAGTTCCAGCCAATATTGCCAAACATAATACATTGACAGGGCTTTCACTAAAGATGTGTGGAGTTACCAACATAAATCATGACTAACCTACGTTTTGGGCCTCTTGCTACATTAAATAGTGATTAAAGTTATTCTGAGTTCCACAGTACTGGGTAACTACCTTAAATTATTTGGTATCTAAGGTTAGTGATTGTGTGAAGTCATCTACAGAAAAACGTCTTTTACTATAAGATTTTTATCCTAATGCTGTAGAGAATAATGTAGTAGAAATGTTTTTGTTTTTGATTTGTTTAAGCCAAAAATTCTAATAATGCTCCAGTGCAGTATAGGAGCAACTCATGGCAGCTACAGCAGATACATGTCTTAAAGGCTGAGATGCACACCTTAGTGGCATCTGTAAGCCAGTGATTAATTAGTGCATATAAACTGCTTACAACAGCATACAAAATGCTATCTCATTTTTTAAGAGAAAATCCCAGTCCAGATACCAATGTACAACACCATTAGCAGTGTAATATCTAAACCACAAGGAAGGCACAGTATTCATGCAATTTTAAAGCAAAAAATTAAGAATAGGTCAGTAAAAAATGTTTTTTATATGTTGATTTGGTGTAGTTTGTAGTGATGCCCAAGAAAAATACAGAACACTTATAACAGAATTTCTTATATAATAGGCATTTGTGGATAACAGCAAACAGTACCCAAAACTTCCATAAAATCTCATGTTACTCATGTTGTATAATCTACGTCAAGACGTCCAGTTGTATGATCACAACTAAATCAGCAGTGCTGGTTTATCAGGTCATTTGAACTTTTACAATGACTGCTTGCACCAACATTTCATATATTATACTGTACAGTTAAGCAAACCAGTTTAGCTCTTCAGCAAGTTTTTTTTTTTTTTGCTGCAGTATCTTCTCCTTACTAATTCGAATGTATGCATGAAATTCTGCCCAGTTCAGATATGTTCTCTTAAAGGAAAAGTTTGGTATTTTTTAAGTCAAAAGGTATTTCTTCTCAGTTAAGGTATATAATAATTTGCCACATTAAAGTATGTAATAGTCAATAACAGCTCTTAAAGATAACATTTTAAGGGGAGAAATATGGGCTGGAGGAACCCATGCCCCAGGGGCCAAAAAGTTGCTATGGAATAAGACAAATACCAAAGTGAAGTACGCAGCCAGTCTCCTTTAAAAATGTCTGATTCTCACTGGTTTGCTTTTTTCCTTGCTAAATGACATGAATATATTATTTTGCATTATTGTCAATCTCAAGGTGTGATCAATATTTGGTAACACTTTTGGCTTGAAAAATAGTTGTATTCAGTAAGTGCTAATGTTTTATTTTCACATACCCCGGTATCCTTCACTTCCATTATAAAAGGCAAGAGTAGGCTAAGTATTTTTTAAAATTTATTTAAATAATGCATTACTTTCTAACACAATTTCATGTAGCAAGCTAACACGTACCATTATTATGAAAAAATGACTGACTTGAAAAATGCCAAACTTGCCCTTTAATTGATATTACCTTAACAACTAAGAGATAGTATTGTTATAAACATGCAAATGATTAAATGTTAAGTAATGTTTCAAGTAAAATATGTTGGAGTATGTTACTCATTTTTTTTCCCCATTTTTTCCTATTATGTAACATCTGTAAAACATAATCATAAACTGCATTGTTGAATAACCTCAGATGACATTTTGTCCTTTGTACATTTTTGTTTTTACAGTATTCATGGTTTTTCTTTGAAGCTCTGATAAAGTCAATGGCCCAGTATTTAATAGATAGTGCTAAAGTCAAGGTGAGAATGAAATTTAATTTATCACATGGAATTAATTATACACGTATCTGTACTTATACACATATACAATTATATGTGGGGACTTTGTGTGTACGATATTATTACTTGTTTTTCTTTACTGACTAATTCTTTCCTTATTTTTTGTTCATTAATTAGCTGTTATTACCCCTAAATTATTATCCAGTTTACAATTTGCATATAGTACTTGGTTGAATACAGTTGGAATCAGTTCATTATTTTTCAGGCAAAGATCCATTTGTAATTTTGAGTTAACATCCATGATCTCCTAAGTTATCTGAGAAGCAACAGATTGTCCAAAATGAAAAGTTATAGTGACAGTCCTCCCAGCATACAAGCCTGTTACACAATATACTCTATATTGTGGCCGGTCATGGGAAGAACAGGCCGTGACAACTGAAGAATAGTTGGGACACCAACTGGGTCATCCCTTTTAATTTCCTTTTTTTCTTTTTTTAACTGAAAGTTAATGGCTTCTGGCTACAAAACAAAGTGACCACAAGGGCAATGAAATAACACAAACAATAACGCTCTCTATAGCCATTTCTTTAACACAAACAGTCTCCCAGGGAGCTCTGGTTTGGTCAGGTCTCGGTTTCAAAAGACACCTCCTTCCAGGCATTTGGGCTTCTTACCTCTGGAGGACCAGAAGGAGCAGAGCTGATTGCCCTCACCGAGCAGTTTCTCTGAGCTGTGGAGAGAGAAAGATAAGACACAGATAGCGACATTACCCCCTCTCACCCAGCGAATTATCACATACCTTGAATGATCCAGCAAGGAGATCCTCCAACATGCATGTTTGGCAATATATTGATGTAATATTCATACTTTTGAACACTCTGAAAAAATGTATGTACTTTAAAACTCATATTTACAGCTATATTCATATGGTTTCCAGAGTCTACATGACCTCTGCTGGTGACCATACCAAGAGATGAACAGAAAGACAGACAGATGGAGCTGTTTCATATTAAAGATGTTCTCTGAGTTTTGTGCCATAGTGTTACTGCCTTGTTTTAATAGCAGTAGACTCCAGCACTCCATGCTAATTCTAATTGTTGTGCATTCCTTGTTCAGTGACAACCTGTTGTTTTGATTTGATTTTTTTTTAGCACTGTTCCTGTTTTTGTACATCAACTATATCAATTTAATTAATTACTATGTTTAATTATACTTATTTATATCCATTTCTTAATTACTGTTTAGTGTGTCATAATCCACCGGTCACTGTATTATTAGAATGCATTGGTTAATTCTCATGTCTTTCGTCCTTTTTGCTTTTATAATCAACATTATAATTGTACATTAAATTATAATTCACATACCCTGAATTATAGATTTTCTGTAGAAAAGCTAAGTTAACCATACTAGTCTAAGTTATGAGAAATTTACCTTTAGCAACCTTTGAGCAAAGAGTCTTTATCCGCACCCACCCAAAAAGTGGCTGTGATGTAGCTGTATTGTGATAAGAAGGAGGATTATTGTAAGAAAATCCTGCATCTGACCATATGCTGGAGAGGTGTGTTCTTGAATCCTAGCCTGACTGTTGACAGACTACCAGACATACCTGGTGAGAAAAATCCATGCTGACTGTCTAACTAATAGAAAGGGGGAGTGTGTACCGGGTAATAGATGATAGAAATCACACTACCTTTATTGAGCTACCCAAGCTGTTTTCATAATAGAAGAGACATGAAGCTGCCAGAATTGTGTCAGTATTGTACATGTCAAGATTTAGCATCCTTCGTAATAATAGCAGATACTGAGGACTTGTTTTCCTAAAATGAACTAAAAAGGGACTCATGAAAACTGACCCTGTGTAATTTTTTGGGGGGTTTTGAATCAAGCTGGCAATGTAATGCCTTTCCAGGACTATATTGTTTTGAGTAGCCTATATAGCAACAACAGAGAGCTCTTCATTACCATCCAAGACTAAGAGATTATAATGCCCAAGACTAAGAGATTATAATGCCCATCTTGTCTTGTAGGGTTGAGAATGCTATGATAAGAACTCCAGTTATATACTGTACTACAAAACCATGACTTAGTGTACTGTATGTAGTTTATTTAATATAAAGCCAAGCGGAGATGATTCTAATTCAATTGCCATTCTAAACTGGAGAAAGCTTGATAATATTCGTCATGGCACTGATAAGTGGCAATGTGTTGCATGTTGGTTAAATAATTACACTGTGCTCATGAAAATACTACCAGTATGACTACTTATACTGGCAACTCGATTCACAGTGAACGTAGTGAAAGACAAAAACTGTTTTGCTCAATGCAAAAAAAGTTAGGAAATTAAGTAAATGCTCTTTCCTTAAGTACTGAAATAGCATTTGAAACATCTCATAACCGTAAGTGGAGTTTGATTAAGGCAGACTAACCTTAAAGAAATAATTAAATTTCTTTCAAGTCAAAACTGTACTACTGCATATTTACATCGTATCTCTTGTCAAAAAAGTAAATTGGTGATTATATAAAGTTCCAGTACAAGATAGGTCTTGCATACATTAATAAATTTTAAAATCTGAAGTTATACGAAATTACATAAATATCTTTAACAGTATTTAAATGACAGAAACCATTGCTTTTTTAAGTTTGTTTGTCTACTGATTGTAACTGTAGCAAAATAAGCACTTTCTTATTTTTTAGCAAGTAAAAAATGTAAGCATTGCATAACATAGCAATGTGTTCTGGGAATTAGTAAACTGATAATTAGATGGGGTTTTTCAATTTTTTTGCTTCATGAAAACAGCAATGTGATCTCTCACAGAGGTATTCATGATGCATTAAGTGAGATTTGTTTAGAATGCCACAGTGCTGTTTTTACAGAAAGACATAAGCTCTATCTATCTATCTATCTATCTATCTATCTATCTATCTATCTATCTATCTATCTATCTATCTATCTATCTATCTATCTATCTATCTATCTATCTATCTATCTATCTATCTATCTATCTATCTATCTATTAACACTAAACTGTAAATTGGAGATTGTTAAGTATTTCCATCTGTTGATTCCCTTCTGATGAATCAGAAGATAAGAAGAAAATCTGTATGTTCTGCATGATGTCTTGTTGTACTAACTTATAATGCTAATTTCTTCTAAAAACTTATAGTAGCAAAAGTAACCACTAAAAGTAAATGTAAATAAGATGTTTTAGTTCATTTAGTGTACTAGTATCTACTTTCTTCTTTAACTCACACAGGCCTGCTTATGATAGGTTTTGAAACAAACTCATAGCAGTTTTTATTTTTTTTTTACTTTGAGTCTAATGTATGTACATTTATATTTTTTCCAGTTGTCCAGGAACCAGCGATTCTCCGCTTCTTTTCACCATGCCGTGGAGACTCTAGTTAACATGCTGATGCCCCATATTACTCAGAAATACAAAGAGAGTTTGGAAGTGGCAAGAAATGCAAATCATAGCCTTGCAGTTTTTATTAAGGTAAACAGCCATTTTTTCATATCTCTCTAATATGTATTTTAAGAGCAGACATGGACTTCATTTGATAGTCCTGTTTTCTTAATTCTAGTGATTTAGGTGTGCTTAATGAAATGATATACAGAATATAAACTACTAATTTTGTTGAATGTGTAATTGAGGTCTCTGGAAGGTACCATCACTTTTTTAGTTAACTATATTGTTAGAAATTACACCACAATGTGGAGATGGCAAGTAGGAGCCGGGAGGACCAAAGAAAATTTGGGGTGCTAATTGGGCCACCCTGCTTAGTGCAGTTGTCCAAAACATAGAATGGAAATAAGTGCCCATTGGTCCAACTGAAAAAAAGACTTCATACAGTATATGCTCTTTTAGCCTCAAAGTCTTTTCTAAACAATAAGCTCTAACAAATGGGTCTGAGACCAGAAGCTCATGTTTGCTAGACAAAGTTCCATCAACTGAGACACCATCCCCCATGAGCCCTCAGCTTTATACCATCCCGTACTTAAAGGACGTGGCTTACTTGCAGGCACCCATGCAAGATAACAAGCTAAATATTTTGGTTCTTTCTATCACTTTGTCTTGCACATGAAAAATTAGTTTCCCCGTAGGTGATGGGAGGGTTCAGCAAAAATATCTTTATTACAATTTCACCGAGTGAGTTTAAAGTTTCTACAGAAACTGCACAGAGATGTTGTTTAACAAAAAACATACAGAAAAGATACAGATAAAGCAATGTAAACTGCAGTAAAGCAGCATGAGCACAAGGCAGCAGTATGACCACAAGTAGGGCTCTGCAGCACAACAATTATCTTACAATTACACACAAAGTCAATCTATTGTTTTCATGTCTTCATGTGTATGATTTAGGTACTCCAATTTCCTTCACACAACAGTGGTGAAGTAATCTTGCAATGTTAGCCACAGTTGTTTTTTGTTCTGCCTCACAATAACAGAGTTTAAAACCTGAAACAGTCACTTTCTACATTGGGTTTGCTTGTTTTCTACATGTCTGCATAAATTACCTCAATGATACCTCCACATGCAAAACACAAAGATTATGTTGATTGTCAAGTACTACAGTAAGAGGCCCATTACGAGTGTAGTGTGGATGGCCTGGTAAAACTGGTTTCTGAGACCAGAAGCTCATGTTTGCTAGACAAAGTTCCATCAACTGAGACACCATCCCCCATGAGCCCTCAGCTTTATACCATCCCGTACTTAAAGGACGTGGCTTACTTGCAGGCACCCATGCAAGATAACAAGCTAAATATTTTGGTTCTTTCTATCACTTTCTCTTGCACATGAAACATTAGTTTTCCCGTAGGTGATGGGAGGGTTCAGCAAAAATATCTGTATTACAATTTTACCGAGTAAGTTTAAAGTTTCTACAGAAACTGCACAGAGATGTTGTTTAACAAAAAACATACAGAAAAAATACAGATAAAGCCATGTAAACTGCAGTAAAGCAGCATGAGCACAAGGCAGCAGTATGACCACAAGCAGGGCTCTGCAGCACAACAATTATCTTACAATTACACACAGAGTCAATCTATTGTTTTCATGTCTTCATGTGTATGATTTAGGTACTCCAATTTCCTTCACACAACAGTGGTGAAGTAATCTTGCAATGTTAGCCACAGTTGTTTTTTGTTCTGCCTCACAATAACAGAGTTTAAAACCTGAAACAGTCACTTTCTACATTGGGTTTGCTTGTTTTCTACATGTCTGCATGAATTACCTCAATGATACCTCCCACATGCAAAACACAAAGATTATGTTGATTGTCAAGTACTACAGTAAGAGGCCCATTACGAGTGAGTGTGGATGGCGTGGTAAAACTGGTTTCTGACTTGTGCCTTATGTTGCCAGGATAGCCCTGTATTTGAATATACTGGTTTGGCAAATTAATGAATGACAGAAACATTTACATTTAATAAATACAGGTATATAGCACATTTCAAAAATCTATACTCAATGTTTAAATTTAAACTTTAGTTAATATAAAGGCTGATATTGAGATGAGGTATGTCCAAACTTTTTAATAATAATAATAATAATTCACGTATAATAAGGTATTTTAACTAACAATATTTAACTTTTTGGAAAAATAATTAAGAATAAATGCTCTGGTTGCTCAAGTGTGTAAACCTTTCTAATGGAAGTTGTGTTCTCAGATTTATTCAGTCACATTTCAGACAAAAGTACAAAAGTAATTTGCCTTCACCTCTCATTAGACTGAAGTGTTTCTCATTATCCCTAAATAAAATTACCTTTCTCTTGATCACACAGTACACAGTTAACCATAGTACACAAGTGGCTAATAATGTATATATCTTGTTGTTGTTATTTTTTTTTTTTTTTTATGCATTTTATTGATTTTATTAAAATCAAATAACATTCCATACAAGCAAGTCAAGGTTAACAAGACTAGGTTTGAAACACATCAACCAGCACTCATAAAAAGAGTGCTAGGCCAGCAGTGCAAAACTTTAAACAAGTAAAAATAAGTAAATAGATAAATTAATAAATAGAATAAAAAAGAGGGGAGAGAATCTGCTTCCCCAATTTAAATGCTTTTTCTGAAATGTTATTGATTAGATCCTGCTAGGTTTTGAAAAAGTTTTGTACAGATCCTCTGAGTATATCTTGTTATTAAGTGGTTCAGATCAGGTGAAGCATATAAAAATTATTTTTATATATCATTGTAAAGTGAAGTGAAATGTAGCAAAAATGTTATTATTCATTGTGCGGTACATCTTAGTACAAGAAAGATCGGGCCTGTTTAGATTAATGAAAAACATAAGATGAAGAGTTCAATCTACCAGTAAGACTAAATAAAACAGTATAACGGAGGAATATATATATTTATATATAGCCTAAAAAAAGAAAATGGGAAACAAAATAAAAAATAATAATTTAAAGGCAAGCAGAACAAATAATTAATCCATCCAAAAGAAAGAAGTATTTCTAAAGATATACACTGTATATGTATATTTTCTAAATATGTTCAATAGAAATAGACACACACACATACAGTTTTTAAGAAGTTAAAAGTTAGTAATAAGGCCTTTGGCAGAAAAAGGTTATGGATATGAAAACAGAGCAGCCAAAACCACAAGTATGATAGTATTTTGCAGAGTATAGTAAAAATTTTAAAAAAAAAAATGTTTCTCACACACTTAAGAAGACTCTTCCTTGTGGTCACTTAGTAAATGATAAATTTTAAGATAGTTTGTCTTCAAAGTATAACATCGGTGTAGATCAGTAATCCTTATCTCTGCTTTATGTAAAAAAAGGGATTTAATCTCAATTCTTAAAATGTACAAGTTTTTAAATTTTGTTAAAAATGAAAGCAGCATACAAATTTGGATGAGTGCAGAGTACAGATACAATACAGAGCTTTGCCTAGTTGGAATCCTTTGGGAGTTTTTTGATATAAAAAGTTGTGAAATTTGTAGATAAGATCACAAAATGAAAAAGACAGCAAGTAATTACCAAAGAACACTTTGGTGCCCTCAGTTTAATGTAGCTAAATGCAAAATACCCTGTGTAGGCATATTAAATAATAATTATCATAAATGATCATAAATCAAGACTGAGCCAAAAAGAAGTGATTGAGCTGAAAATGATACAGAGGTTTATTTTGATTCAAGTTTCTTACTCTTCATTTACTGAAACAGTTATAATTACTAAAAAGGGACAAATAAAATAAAGGCTTTGTTTCAGAAATGGATACGTCCAATTGTAAAGACCCATAAATATTCCAAGTAATCTACTAATTTAAAGTTTATTCTCCTTGTACCAGAGTGTGTAATTTAATTATAAATGTTTGTTATCATTCTGTCGCCTAAGTGAATAATTTACATTACTGCGATTAATGTTACAGAGATCTAAGTCAATTTTTTATCTTATTTACTTTTCTTTATTTCATTTTGAGTATTTTGTTAAACCAGATAATTCATGATAAACACAGATATGTGAAAATAAGAACTGGCTATTACTCATCAAACAGCTTCATCTGTTTGGTACTTCAAGGGTTGTAAGTATTAGCAAAGAGAAGGCATTTCAGTATATCCCCCAGGGGAAAATAAATACCCCAAAACATTAGTAATGCTGAAATTTGGTTACATGATAGAAGTAAGAAAATTGGGCAACACTTGTATTTTTATTTGTCAATAATAATGTTGTAGGGAGTAGGATATTCTTAGACACCACATTCTTTGTCAGTCTCAGTGCAGGTAAATGGGTCTTGCAGTTCATGCAGTTGAACGCCTTAGGCACAGCATTGCCACTCACCAAGTTGAGGCTATAATTGCATAGAGAAATGGAGCTGCCACTTTCTGCAAATGAAGGCGGCAACCAGAAGTGAAGTGGAAGGAAGTAAGTTCAGCTAAGCTCAATGATGATATGCTTAGCAAGTTGCATTCTTGGGTAAACACAAGATCCTTATGTACATTTTCTTCGAACAACAAGGGTGGGGGACAACAAGCCCTTGGTAGTGAAATGCATGCGGTATTGCAGAGAATTAGGGTGTCCTCTTGAGATCAGACTGTGATGTGTCGCTAGGCTCCAGTTCACAAAGCAGATGTAGGGAAGTGCCGGTACAGTGTACTGTCCCACTTCAAGTTCTGAATACAATACAAGCTGGGAGCAACAGCATGCCTTGGTCAGTTAAACAGTTTGTCAGCACAGTAATAGGGTCCTCAATGGGCAGAACATAGTATATGGTTCACCAGGCAAGATGTGAAAGAAGGGGCCTGAGCTGCCTGAAAAGCTTGTATATTGTAATCTTTTGTAATTATTTGGCTTGATTTCTCATTGCATCCATAATGGTTAACATGGTACAACACCCTACTACTATGGTTCATCATATTAATTTGTTTCACCTGTTCTTTTTGGTATCTATCTATCTATCTAATACAGAATAGGGAGTACTGCATAAAACATTCAGTTTATTCCATAGGCCACGTACAGTATATATAAATATATGTGCACACACATGCATCTAATGCTACTGTATATAGAGAGAGTTTTATAAGTGTGGAGTAAATAACATACTGTTGAAGTAGGTGATATACTGGGGCAAAATATTTTTTAACAAATTAAACATGCTAGTACACTGCGTGTTCTTGCCTTTTTATGTTTGTATTTCTTTAAAACTGCTGTCTAATTTTGTGATTGATGAAAAAAAGGTTGTAAAATGAAGAGAGTAGTCTGCTATTCTCTTGATTTTACTGGTAGATTGTAACATGGTATTAGGTTTCACTGCAAGGGTATTTGAATTCATGAATAGCTATTGTTTCTTTGCCAATGCCCCTATCACTTCTTTTCACGTTGTTCGTATAGCAGGTTTTCTTATCATTTAAATAAAAAAATGTGTATTTTTACTGTATGAAAGGAAATTGTTTGAAAAGAGAACCATTTGTTGGCGTGTAGCTTTTCATATAAGGCAAAATGAGAGTCTGTGGTAGTGTTGACAACAGCCAAGTTATTTGATGTGTTCTGTGGCATTGGATTCCCATTCATCCACTTATTCATTTTCCATAAAGACCTGCCAATAGCTGGCTTCATTCTCTTTATGGGTGATAGGAGTAGTAAATAGAATGCTGAAAATAGCATAAAGTAAGTCTAAGATTCAAGGTGAATGACACATGTGCTGTCTGCTTTTGACATTTCTCTTTGCTCAGAGTTGACATAAAAAGGTATTATTTATTTTCAGTCAGTTCTGGCTTTTAGTGAATTCCAAGATGACTGAAGCATTCACATTCTTTTCTGTTTCTTTCAGAGATGTTTCACTTTCATGGACAGGGGGTTTGTTTTCAAACAAATAAATAATTATATAAGCTGTTTCAGCCCAGGAGATCCAAAGGTACAGTGATTTATTTTCTTTATTTTTAAATCTTGTGCTTTTCCTCAGAGTCATTCAGTGCAGTAATACTTTTGCTAATTTGAATTTTATACTCTCTTTTTAGACACTTTTTGAGTTTAAGTTTGAGTTTCTTCGTGTTGTTTCAAACCATGAACATTACATTCCCTTAAATCTTCCCATGCCATTTGGGAAAGGAAGAATCCAGAGGTTTCAAGGTAATCTCAAAAGTCTTTTGATTCATATGTCATAATTCAATGTTACAGACATGGAGGTTAACTAGAAAGCATTAGTTAACTGTCATGTTGCAAGTTGATGGCTACAGAATTATATGACAAGTGTATTTTGACTTTTATTTTTAGCCAGTCATGTACTAATTATTGTCAATGCGTCCATGTTTTTATTCAGTTATTAATTTTCACGTAAACTGTGAATTTAATATAATATTCAATCTTGTAGCATTCACAGCTTTAGGTTTCTAGCAGTCTTGTCACTAAGTAGTTTTTAGTTCTTACAGAATATTAACATCAGTAATTATTCATTTTCAGTCAATTCTATGCTTTGCATTTGGCTGATTTCTGGCAATTTTTTATTTCCTTTTTATTTTGGCTCTATTTAGCACTCATACAGTAGACGCGGTTTATCTTTATAAACCAATTCCCTAAACCTGCTTTAACAAGCTTCTAGTTGCATCAGTGGGGAGGAGTACAGTGGGAGTAGCATCCATGAAGCTGAAACCTTAGCACCCCAGTGCTTCACTCCATAGATCAATCATTTTTTGTTCTGGCTAACCCCTTATTAGGCAGAGATGCACCATTTTACTAATTTCTTTTCTGTTAATAATGACAGTATTATGTGTTATTTATTTTTTAACAGCAGTTTCTTTTGTGTTTTATTCCACTGTGTTTCCTCTTTTTTCTTTTCTATAAATTAGCCTTTCTTTCACCAAATGTGGAGTCACATGATACTCCTGTAGGTAGGTGTAAGGTGTGATGCTTGCTTGTTTTGATGTGAAAAAAGGAAAAACAAATGTATTCATGACAACAAATAAAAAAAAAAAAAACTGCAGTTTTTACTTGAACCACAGAAACAGTTTGCTGGGGATGTGTTCAGAATGCTCAATGTTACAACTATTTTAATTTAAGATTTGTATATTGTATTGAATATTGTTTTACATCATAGTAATAGGGTAAAGATAAAGAATTAAATAAATTAATGATGTGTTTTACTAGACTACATTTAAGACATATAGTTCTCTTGAATTTTGATAAATCAAGCCCCATGTCAAAACCATTTTAAGTGAATTTAAAGAAATTGCACAATCATTTTACAACATAGTGCATTTTGGACCCAGCCTTAGTTTTATAATCATTCATATCTATGACTGGTAAGCATTTTAGACCTCTTATATTGCATATGGACTGTGATTGGCTTAATCTCTTTTATTTTAAGGGTCGCACACTGAAATGACTGCTCCCTCTTACTTCCATAGTTTTCTGTTTGTATTGTTACTCCAATTGTAAATTACAAGACAATAAATGTCTGAAATTTGGCAAAAATGTAACACATTTTAGGTTGTAGAATGTCTTAGTATTTTTCCTTGATTTTTTTCCATATTTGAATTCATCTGCCTTCGTTATTTCCCTTTTTGATGCATATAATATACTTTTACCATACATTTTTTTCTATAAAATGATGCTTATTTTCAGGAGGTAATATGAGTGAGGTTAGCTATTGTTTTTATATTTACAGTGCACTTACTGGAGACTAGAAAGCTGTGAGTTTGATTTTTATAAAAGTTTAGTTATGTGGCAGTAATTGTTTTATTAAGACATTTGCATTGTAGATGGCTATCCATTATACAAGTAGCCAATTAAAACAACTAAATAAATCAGCACAGTTAGTGGTTGTCATTCTTAATGTGTGCACCCATGCGAACAACAGCTAAATAAAGCTTATGTGAGTTGTGGCAGCTGTTTTTATTAGCAATGCTCTAGTATGCCTGGGAAAAACACATAATGTGGTCTTGTATTTGTTGCACATGTTTTAATGCATCAATATCTACTTTAAAAGCTCTGAACCTACAGTCATCAACCAGTCTTTTTTATTCATGTATATCATATGAGATAGCTTTTCTTTTTTGTTTTCTGCATTTTACACAAAACATTTTATAACTTTATGGAGTTTACATATCTGGAAATGTTCAGGACTATACAGTCTATGATATATTGTACAGTACTCTGTACTTATAACAATATTAACCTAATGAACCTATAATCCTATAGATACAGCACTGTGTCTTATTCAAAACCAAATTTTCATCTTGGGTACTGCAAAAATGTAATAACTTTATAGTCTTGGCAATTGTTGGCCAAAACTCAACAAGTGTTGCTGCTTGATTATTTGGTTCTAAGTATTGTAAAAATAAAGGATTCATTCACATTTATTACTACTGTTTAGTGTTTCATGAAGATAGAAAGTGATCAATCTATAAAGAATTTTTTTTTGGTTGAGTGAAGTATAATGCCTGGTGTGTACAGTCAATATACAGGTTGTGCACCCCTAATCCAAAATACTCCAAATTCTGAAACTGAAACTGCTGATGTTCAATTGTGATAGTCTAGGAGTTGATATGAGGTTGAAAAAAAATGAGTGCAATGTTTGTGAGAATGTGATTTGTAAAATGTTTGTTTGTTGTAAACAGTCTGTGAAACCTTGTCAATAATAGGCAAGAAGGAATGCCGCTAAAAGAGTTGATAACAAAGAACGACAGGAGATGCAAATTTCAGTACTCAACACTAGTAGAGCAATGGGTGATGCTGCACACCAAATACCTTATAACTACAAATTAAAATAAATAACTAAAGGAAGCTAACATTATAGTCTAATTGAAAATGCAAAACATGCCATGCCAGAATATAGCTGTAGTGCTTTAACACATAGTAAGAATACTTAGACCACAATTCTTATCTAAACTCTGTTTGCTGTTATTATGCCGTATACAAATGTGATAGTCAAAATGACAGAAGGGTATTGTAGCAGATAGAAGCACTTCTCGAACACGTGGATCCAAGTAGCTTCAGTGGTCTGTGTGTGTGTCTGCCAGTCTCTTCTGTTGCCACACTCATTACAATGTACAAATTAATCATTAAGTTTCAGTTACCTTGTGCTACTGAGATCCTCAATGAATTACAGCAGTTTTAGCTTTTTATTTTCTCACAGCATCAAGTTTTTTGCTGTTTTTTTTCCTCTATCCTTAAAAGCCTGTCAGCTTAACTAAACAAGACAAGTGTGCTTTTATTCAAGAATAAAACTGAATAAAAGAAAAATAAAACTTATTTTGTTATAGGCTGCTTGCTGCCAGTGCTGATTGACACATTTGCAAAACAAAGACGCTGATGAGGAGGTGCAAGGGAATTTAAGGTGGCCCAGCATTACAAATATTGTGGTAGGCTTCAGGGATTCTAGTGTTATGGTGCAAAGACTAGAGGAATTGAGAGTGGGTGTTTTAGGAAGATACAAATATTCCAAAGTCAAATCTGTTCAAGAGTTCCAGCTGCTTTAAAATATGTACAGCTCCTTTTTTCTCAGAAAGGTACTTCACTTAAGTAAAATTAAAATAGCTTCAGTGTTTTTGTTTTTTTCTTGTTACCATTTCAAAGTGGCCTTTTTGAGGTGTTGCCTCTGCCATAGCCACATCTTTATTCTAGTCTGTGTAACATAACTTCTTTTCATACTCTTGCATTTTATAGATACTTTAGGAGCTGTGATTCTGCTGGGTAACATGTTTTTAAGTTTCCATTAAGAATAATTACTTATGTAATTACCTTTGCATAAAGAATTGATTTGTTGATTGGATGAAGCGCATAACGCCTGTTGTGTATAGCAAATATCATACAAGATTTTCAGATGCTTCAAAATACACCCAACTCATAATATGTCTTGGAGGTAGTAGACTCAAATAAGAAGATAAAGAACAAAAATTATAATTAAAAGAGTGAAGTTAAAGGTTTTTATTGCAGGGTGCAGGTTGCATTTGTTACTTTTACATATACAGCAATTTCAGTTATAATCATTGTAATCACTGTGTAGTGCACAGGTAAGGTACTTGACCAAAAACTCATTTTTGGGTTTTATAACATTTCACAACCCAGCAATTTAAAAACTTTGTAGAAAATTTCTTTTTCAGATTCTAGTAAATTGTATCAAAAAGTTTTAAAATTTATTCTGTGTTGAATAAACATGCTCTATTATTAACATAACAGACTCCTAAATGTGTGGTTTATGCATAGGATTGGCTGATCTAAGGCCATTAATTTTCAAATGCAGAATGTATGTTTTGAACATGGTCAGAAAATGTTAATGATAGCAAAACAAGAAGTTTTCTCTTTCATGACTAGATTTTAGAAGTATAGAGATGTTTTCTAGTGAACAGTGAAACAGTGAAAGAATGTTATTCAGTTTATTTCATGAGATATTAATGTAGCATGTTCTTAGATGTGAAATGTATCTCTCAAGGTGGGATATGTCCTTTTTTTGACAACATCAGGCGCATCACTTTAGCTGCGTCTGATGTTTTCATTGCAAACAGTAGGTTTTTTGTTTTTTTTTTGGAGAGATTAGCCAATGACAGCCCATACTGGTGGTTTATGAGGTATTAATTTGTACCACTTGTGTACCACTACATCCATTTCAGAAAATACCACCTTAATTGTGATTTGTGGTGATTTCTCTTGAAACTAGCATCTGGTGCGTTGCCATAGTCATTCATGAGTTTCTGATTCTGTTTAACATGCAAATTAACTTTATTTGTTAATGAAGTGCTTATTTGCTGCTTGGCTTCATTATTTTTGTTTGTTTCTTTTCTTGTTTCCATTTTAAAGTGGCCTTTTTAGGAAATTGCCTCTGCCATAGCCACATCTTTATTCCAGTCTTTGTCACATAATCTTATCACCCTGTTGCATTTTATGGATGGTTTAAGTGCAGTGATTCTCATGGATAACATTGTTTATTTAACATTAGGAATATGTATTTAATTAAGTAATGCTATTTATAGCTATCTTTGTAATCATAATTTTTCAGCAGTGAACTGCACTGACATTTACAATTCATCAATGTGCTTATATTAATATGTGCTAAATTGCCTCTGTTGTTTCAGTTTGGTTTTTTTTGTTGTCAACTAACTATTTTAAAGTGTGTGATCTGTTTTGCCACTGGCTGTTTGATTATTGTCAAATCTTGTTTTAAAGTGTGGGTGGTTTGAAATCATTAGTACTATATGTAATTAGTGATCCTCCAACAGCAGCAAAAATAATTTGAAAAAACCTCCTATTAACCACGACACTGTATTGCTTACATAATTAAACATGCACGATTAAGAAGTATGTAAACGATACAGCTCATAAAAAGGCAGTGCAAAATTTTGTATCTTGCGTCATTTAGAATATCATATTAATAATAAATGTAGATAACTCTTTCTTGCATACAAAGACACCCTTTTTGCACAGTATAAAATACTGAATATATGTGGATTGCCAATGTAGTGCAACTTCTCCATAGAAATTTGTCGAACAGTCCTACATTTTGAGTAGAAAATATTAGCTTTATTTTAAAAAATAGAACATCCTCTACATGAATTAATTGTATTGACAAAAATAATGAACACATTGATTAAGTAGTTCCTTAATGTGACACATTGGTGCTTTCTGTATTACGCTTTGTCTGTTTTGCTTCTTTAAAATACTTTATTTTTGTTTATTCAACATATTTACATGCAGTGTTTAACATATTTTTGTGACTGCTTTGTTCTTTTAGTGTCCTACTAAACAGTGTAATTTCATGTGTCACAGTGAAATGAAACCTGCTTATTAATCCAGACCCAACCATGGATCAGTTGCCGGCACTTCTACACACTTACATGGGACCAATTTAGAATTACCAATGAACGTATATGGCTTAGAGATACGAGTGGGGAAAAAATAGAGCAGCTGATTAAAAATAGGACGAACATATAAACTCTACAGAAACAAAACTGAACATGTAATATAAACCTAAGATGCTAGACCTGTGAGACATCACAGCTAACCACTGTTTCACCTAATGAAAATTACTTGTTAAAATTACATTCCTCTTTACGTATGCTATTTCGGGAATATTAATTTTTACATACAAATAGGTCAATTTTATATTAACTCATGAATATTTAGATGTTTCTTATAATGTGCTATTATCATCTTAGGCTTACTAAGTGATAATTCTATGTTTCAATGTAATCCAAAAATGTAATAATTACAGTTTATGTACACAACACATTAAACCACAGGATATTTATTTTGTGCATGATTCATCTGGTGAGTGGGTAGTAAAATGTAATGCTTTACTAACAATTTTAGTTAAACACAAGTAAACAAAACTTTATAAATCCATGTAAGTGCTTTGGGTTCACAGTAGTTTTTATGAACTTGGTGAGAGTTCATTTTAGCTGCTTAACTGTTTTTCTGTGGCTGGTGCCTGTCTCTAGAGATTAGGTTTTGTTTTTTATAAATACATCAGTGCTACAACTGCTTGAAGGTCTGGAAAATTTTTCTCATGTTAACAAGCTTTCCTTTTTATTCCCTTCAGACCTCCAGCTGGATTACTCATTGACAGATGACTTCTGTAAAAATCATTTCTTGGTTGGTCTCCTCCTGCGTGAAACAGGCAGTGCACTTCAAGAGTTCCGAGAAGTCCGCCAGATTGCAATTAGTGTACTGAAAAGCTTAATGATGAAGCATAGTTTTGATGACAGATATGCATCAAAGGTGAGGAATCAGAAGGACGGGAATACCATCTCTCTCCCTAGAAAAGAAGAATAATATCTGCTAACTTAGATTTATTATTTTAAAAGAATAACATCACCCAGTTTACTTCACTATAGGTCTTTAATTATTTACAGGTAGATGAGAGCAACTGGAGAAATGGATAAGGCAATGAGTACTTCCTTTATTTAAAATCCTGCTCTTAAAAATAATTATAATAAACATTTGGTAATGAATTGTGATTATTGTAAGTGCCATCAATATGTTGAATCGCTGAGACCAATTAGTTACTGTTATACAACTATCATTAATTTAGTACAAAATATTAATTATGTTTTGAGCTTTTGTACCATACTTTGGGATCTTTATAAATAACAAATGGTGTGCCTTATTTTTGTTGTCCTTCCTCCATTTTTTTGAAAGTAATATTCACTCAAATCATGTATTAACATTTACAGGCTTTGAATTGTGGTTGTGATTAATTTGTTACTTAAACCATTCTTTGTTTATTTTTCCTTGGAGACTTTGTGTTTTTGACAATAGATAGTTTTGAGTTTGTTGTGTGTCAGCAGAACACAGTGGATTTTTATCCTGTACACTGAATTTATGCATACCTGTATGTCTTGTAATCTTCAAGGTGAGGGTCAATGGCAGATTAAATCATTATAGTCTGACAAAAAACAGCATGTAGATCATGTACAACTGAGCAGTGCAAATTACTTTAGCCTTTTATTCACAAGCACAGATTGGCCGTGCTGATCAAATGAATCATAAAACAGTATTGGCCAAGCAGCAAACTGAGAATCCTTAATCCAGTTCACTTGTTCAGGAAAAGCAGAAAATTATTTCAGTGTAGTTTACATTTATAAAAGGTTAACATTTCAAAATTTCTTTATTTATGACATGTAAAGCTTAGTATCTTCTTAAACTTGAAGGTAATATTTTATTTTTTGTTAATCATTTTATCATGTAATATAAGCCATACTAGAAGCAGGTGCATATCAGTTCCAGTACATCTTGTATTTTATTCCACGGAGAGGTTCACTTATTTTATACATCCATGAATGTGGGATTGGCTCCAGCAGACCTCTCTGACCCTGTAGTTAGGATATAGCGGGTTGGATAATGGATGGATAGATGGATGAATGTGGGTGTAACTATACTGATACATGGGTATAATGTAAAAATTGCCAAAATATTTTTTAAATATAAATTTAATACTGCAGCTGTTAAATTTTAAGTACACCCCATAAAATGTTATTTTCTTTTTTAATGTGTGGACATATTATGATTTGATTTTTAGTTTAAATAGTATCTTTAGATTAAGGTGATGTAGTTGAGAAGAAAACAATGAAAATTTGACTTTGAAATTTATTAAATGAAAAATAAAGAGGCACACCATCTTTGCCTGTGGAAAAAGTAAGTACATCCCTACTCTAATAGCTGGTGTTGGTCCCTGTTTTATAGCATGAAAGTGTCTAGGAAAGGCACTTTAACCCTTGAAGTTCTTTCTGTATTGGTGAACAAGTTAACACTTGAAATGTAAAAACTTTTACCCTTATTATGCACATATGTCCTGCAAAACTTGCCTATTCAACATTCACTCAGCACAGATAAGCTGAAATACAAAGCAAGAGTATTTCAACACTGGCTAAGGCTGACTACCACAACTTCAGGACCTTACCAGGGGCTAGAATGGAAGCCACTCTTCTAATGAGGCATCCCTGCTAGGATTCACTTATGTGTCAATCCACCTTCAGATTGCTTCCCCAGAAATGGCTACACTTAAGAAATTCCCTAGCAAAAGCCAGGAACCACTACTCCGGTTGGGCTTTTGTATCCCGATGGCTAACTTTGAAAGGGCTACACAATCTGGTAAAAGCCAAGGACTAATCACCACCTCTGACAGTACACAACCTAAATGGACACAGTTTGTTTAATTAACAATCATCGGTGTCACTTCAGTAAAACAATACTCAAACCATTTCAGTCATCACTTGTGTTTATTCGAAGGAGAATCCAGGTTTAAATATTTGATATGCAAAACGTACAACCTCAACGATTCAAATCACAGTCACACAGCAAGCTTTGTTTCAGGTGGCTCTAGCTTTGGTTGTTGCAGTCTTTATTTTCTTAAAACATATGTGATGTTTTTGAGTTCAGGAAGCGATCCACAAGTGGCAAAGTCTGACTAAGATGTCCTCTTCAGCAGTTGTTCTTCTCTCTCTCTCTCTCCATCCTCCTAATGCTTATTTAAAATCCTTTAAATTTAAAGTGTCATGCTGCCTACCTTATACAAGATATTGTATCTGCCAAAAACTGGGACAGCTGGTATATTCTCATGGTCTGGTTAATTGTTAATTAAGTTACTTTTGCCCAGACATGAAACATGTTAACTTAAAGTCCCAAGCCTCGGCTTAACATTTTTTTACAAGCATTTAAATAAGACAGGTTCCCCGCAACCTTGCCCTGCTGAATGAGTACATGACTAAAAGTGCATAATGATTTTCTTCCTCACATATTGTGCAGACATAATCATGGCTATTGTACCTTATGGAGTAGGTAATCCTCCAGCAGTTAGTTTTCTCCAATAAATTCATCAACCACTCCAAACTTGCTGTATGTCATGCTAACTTATAAATAGGTTTTACTGGTTGAAATGTAAAATGAAAGCAGCCAATAGTTGTTGCAATGCTGAATGATTAAGTTTGCTAGTGGAAAAACATCTTAAGTATCTTAAGACATCAGTTCGTTACACTTATAATTAAATTTGTTATTTATTTCACTTTCTTTATAGAGCCAGCAAGCGCGACTAGCCACTCTATACTTACCACTGCTAGGATTGTTGCAAGAAAATGTGCATCGCATCAATGTGAAAGAAGTCTCTCCTTTCCCAGTGAACAATTCAAATCAGGTAGAGCACACAACACACATCACTCCTTGGTAATGCATTGATTTAACATCTGTATGTGCCTTCTTAGCTATACTATTGTTTTGTATTGTGCTTTTTAGAACACAAAAGAGGACTCTGTTGGAAATTCTCAGTCAACTCCTCAGAAACAGCCAAGCCATGCTGACAGCAGTCTACACAAAGATGTTTTTGGGGTTATCTCTGGTACAGGTACGTCACCAGGAAAAGTCTAGCCCAGAGTTGTATGTCTAGATTATGATGTAAGTAAATTAAATACAAGGGTGAAATTTCACTATTGTAAGGTCCAGCTCATTGCAGCATTTATAGAGCCACCTGTAAGAATTTTTTGCCTAAGTGGGCTCAGACTTTGTCAGGTGGTTATAGTTGAAATGGAACACTTTCAAAGGAGTGAACGATGTTGGTATTTTTTGTTGCCTTTTTTTGGCTTGCTGCAACCCAGGGGTACCAAAGATGACCTGATGTAAACGATGCAGATGGTGCACAGTTATTTTTCAGGTCATGATGTCTCTTTTGAAAATAAGTCTTAGTATATTTACAATGACTTCAGTTCGGCTCTTTAAAAAAATTCAATTCAATTCAATTCAGTTTATTTTTGTATAGTACTCTCCACTGAGTGCATGCAGATTAAATGGTTTCCTTATTGCTAATTTCATAATAGACACACACAAAGATGCAGATTAGTTAAAACAAGCAGTAAAAATCCTAATATTATACGTCTTTGAGCTATGGCCAGCTGACAATAGAGGAGAGGAAAATAAAATCTCCAGGCAGCAGTATCCTTGGAGAAAATTAGTTACTTCACCACAGTCAGTTTTAACGCAGTGTCAAAAGTGAAAGTCAGGCACTGTGACACTGAAATGCCAATCTTTGGAGAATTTTCTTTTTTTTTAGCCATCTCCCCCTAGGCATCATACATGTTCTCGTGAACTACATCAGATTTAAGACAACTGCAAATATTTACCTAAACACTTTATAGTATATAATCTTTCCAAAATGTTATCACTATGGAATGGGTCTGTTCAAGAGGTGTGATGCATTATTCCCTGTTTTATTATTCTTTACTTAATACATGGCACTCTTACAAATAGCATTCACATTGACTGTAATGGGAAAAAAACGAGTGGCTTTTGTGCATGACATGCTAGATCAACAGAAGGCAGAGCATCAGTCAATTGTAGCATACATTAATCCACATTCACCCCAGATCTCATAAGCATAGTTAAATTTCCTTGAAGAAACAGCGCATCAACTTTAAATGGATTATTCTTTGTAGTTGTCACAACAGCAATGAGGCTCACCTCCTCTTTTTTAAGTAGTTAATGAAAGATAGACTATTTACTCTTTGAGGTATTCTTTGCATATGCTTAATATTTACACTTTTCCACTCATGTAACGTAAACCTCATACATCAGATAAAAGGTCCATTGCTCACCCACAATATTTATTTTCCTCCTAAACTCAATCTTGCCCAATATATTTTGGCATTTGTTGCAAGCATCTTCTTACCCTTACCCATGAGCTGTATCCATGACTGCACTAGGGAAAAAAAACTGAATTCTGAAACATATCAGACATCAAGGATTGTAAATAAGGAACTGTCAATCTTTCTTGGCTTTTTAATCATAATAGGTTACTCTTCAAACCTTTGATATATGTTTAATTTGCAGCATCTCCTCACACATCCTCTACGCCGAACATAAATTCTGTACGACATGCAGACTCTAGAGGATCCCTCATTAGCACTGACTCTGGCAACAGTTTACCTGAAAAAAACTGTGACAAGAGCAACTCCCTGGACAAGGTATAATATAGTAGAAGTTTCCCTTACAAACTGTGTTTTACTTTGTGGTTTTAGTGAATAACAAGTCGTAATATTTGGTATGCACTAAACTGTTTAGATGGAAAGGGTCAAGTTCAGGTCTATAGATAATATTATGACACTGTCAGGTGTAAAAGGAACAAAGGACTGGGTTGTGTTATTGAGACAGTGCAACAAATTTAGATTTCTAACAACCTAAATGATTCTTTTAGTTGCAGCTTAATTTCTGGCAAAGTTTTGTTTTATCTAGCTCAGACAGATTTTTTAAACAGTATGCTGAAAAGTACAGATGTATTTCTCCTAATGCAGTGTTGTGTTTCATGAGTCTTTTATTTGTAAAATCTCTTAAGCAGCAGGTTTTAAAATGTAGTAAGTAGATTTCAAAAGTTTAAAGTTTGAGTCATTTTTGGTTCTTAATTTGTTTTATTGACTATAATGTGTTTTCTGTCTTGGTAAAAATCCAGTGATTTAAAATTAGTTTCATAAAAAGTGCTAATTAATTCAAAATTTTCAGTAACTGACAATCCATTTACTCACAAATATATTGCTTAATGTTGGATTCTTTTATAAATGCTTTACAAAAACAGTTTTGTAAGCCAAATAAGATTTACGTAAAATTAATTCTCAGTAATCCTCATAAATACTCATATGTAGTGCTGTTTCTTAATACATGAAATAACAAAACTTTTTTTTTTTCTAATTAAAAATTTTCTGATTTTACCAAATGGAAAAATGTCATGAGTTCACCATTAAGAATCAACCAAGTCAAATGGCATTATTGTTTACTTTTCCATAATTATGGAAAGTATTTCTTATATGAGCTTACATTTATTTTTGTATTTTTTCACATTTTTTCTTTTATTATATTTATTTAGCTTTTAAATTGCAATTATATATTTCCATTTCAGAATCTTTATACATTACAGTTCTGTGTTTGCAAGTAAAGAATGGAAAAATATTTTGTCATTATTTTTATTACATTTGAGATAGTATAGAGTTGAATTCAGATTAACTTATATAGTGTGGAAATATTCCAAGGACATTTACTAATACATTTATATCCTGCACTTGTGTTTTTCTGGTCACTTCCTAGCAGGTGAAGTAGTTTACTGAGTCTTGTATTGATATATCATTTCCTTTGTTATACAGTAGCGGTAGTCTGTTGAACTGAGCTAACATTTAATTGTATCATTGACCCTCCCACGCCTTCCTGCTGGCAGAAAGAGAAACTTCTCCGGAGGCACTCAGCTAATGTACTGCGCCACAGTGGCGAAAGTGAAGAAAGCATCCACACTGCCCGGAGAAACCGTGTTACCATGGACTTTTCCCTGCTCACTGTTCCAGCCTTGCCTGAGAATATCTTGCATGCTGCTTTTTCTCTACAAGTACAACACCTTTCTCTTTCCCCTTTGCAGTGTAGCTTGTGTTCCCCTTAAGTGCTCATAAGAAGGAGGTGGGGTGTGAATTGCTGAGGTGTGTTTTGTCACAGATGTACAGCAGCTTCCGTTCAGTTACTGAGGCCTCAAAATGAAATTGAAAGTTGAATACATATTAAAAAGTGAACCTTTCACATGAAATGTAAAGTATAGGTATATTGCATTTGTACAGTTGAACATCTTTAATACATATTTTTGGGACCTGCTGCATTGTGTTACTTGTTGTTGAAAAACTGTTAGTATGTTATACTGTTGACAGTTTTGGCTTCATTAATTAAAATACAGAATGAAAATCTGAATATGTTTATATTTAAATGATATCCCAGGTGTTGACAGTATTGTGAGCACTGTACACACTGAATTAAACCCCGTTTTAGTTTAAAACACATTCACATTCTTATTTTTAGTTGAACTATCTGTTTAGAAGCTAGCATTGAGGCACAGATCCAGAATTCAGAATGGTCAACAGAATTTTCATTATCTACACAGATTGTGCATGTTCTGCTGGTGGCTTTGTGGTTTTTCCTCCAGGTACTCTGGAGCTCTTACCATATTCCCAAAGACATACTTACTAGGAAAATTTCTTAATTCCAAATTGACCCTGTGTGAGTGTGTATGTGTGTGTTAATTTGTGTGCTTGTGTGCACCCAGCATTGACTGGTTCCCCATCCAAGACATTTTCTTGCCTACCCAGTTGTGCCAGGATAGGCCTCCACAACCTTGAACTGAGTTAAGTGCATTGGAGATTGTTATGTTATCTTATTGTAGTGCTTACCTTCCATTTTGCATTTTAATTATATATCTACTGTCAATTATAAACATTACAAATTTTCAAGTATTTTCTCAAAACACCTCTACTAAATTAACTTAAAGGCAGTTTTGTTTAATTTGAGTAGAATGTATGACATAGCTAAGAAGAATTTTTTTTATAAATTATAAAACTATTATAATTATTAATTAAAATTAAGATTATAAATCCAGTTAATTTTTTTTAAACATTTTATAAATTTTATTAAAATCAAATAACATTCTTTACAAGCATGTCAAGTTTAAAAAAACTAAGTTAAAATCAAATCAACCCCCACCAATGAGAAAGAGAGCTAGACCAGCAGAGTAAAACTTTAATAATAGTAAAAATATGTAAATAAATAAGTTAATCAAAATAAAAAAGATGGGAGAGAATCTGCTTCCTCAATTTAAATGTTTATTTTGAAATGTTATTAGATCCTGCCAGGTTTTGAAAAAGTTTTGTGAAGATCCTCTAAGTGAGAATTTGATTTTTTTTTCCAATTTTAGATAATATATAACATCAGTTACCCACTGACTTCAAATAGGAGAGTTAGGAGTCTGCCAGTTGACCAAGATACAGTAAGTCAATAGTGTAGTAAAGGCAATCACAGTTTGTTTGTCTTTCTCCACTTTAAGCCCATCTGGGAGTACACCAAACACAGCTGTTAGTTAGGAGGGATTGTGACACCAAGGCTGTCTGAAAGGCATTTAAAGATTTTGGTCCAAAATTATGTTAATTTGGTACAGGCCCAAAACATATGGCCCAATGAGGCTGGAACTTGATTGTAGCTTTCATAGGTTGGATCTATAAATCCTGTTATTAATAGGAAAATGAAAAATATCTTCAATAAAAAAAGGAGGGACAGGCTGTATATGTTTTGTAATAAAATGAAAGCTAGGTAAATAATCCATGTGTTCTTTCTTCATACAAAATACAGTATTCAAAGTCTTTCTCAAAAGTTTTAATATTAAAGGACTTTTGTTGTTCTTTTTTAACATATAAAGACAACCATACTTCTGTATTATGTATAAAGTGATTATAATGAGCTTTGAATTAACATAGTGCATGCAAGTTACGGGAGACCCAAAGCTACATACCATTAGACACAAAAATATGCACTAGAGAGTTTCCAGATTAGCCCAGTAAGAAATTGAATCAAGTAAAGGTGTTCAACTGTATTTGCCATTACATTATCATTATTACTGTAAAGAAAACGTGTATCTTGTATTTCAGAATGAATAAGAGCTCAAATTTGGATCAGGTTTGAGATACAGTAGCTGTATCATATGAGCAGTTATCCTATTTGCCTTTTGTATTTTTAAAAAAGCATTTTAACCGACCAGGATTTTGCAGAGTTTAGATTTACATTTTTGAGTTTATTGATATAAATGGATAAAATAGAGTAAATATGTTGTAATCTTAGCTCTTTGATTATTCTACTATTTCGTTTTGATTGTGCTTTATTAGTATACTTTTCATAAAGGAAGTTGCTGTCTCCCTGTGCCACTTTCTTCCCTGTAGTACTGAAGTCCAGTTGTGGATTTTATTTTCATCTCAGACTTTCATCACATGTGTGCTAAAAAATAAAATCACACATGCACAAAAGCATCTCTTCTACCTTACCTTCTGTACTATTATATTCTCTAATATATAGTAACTATTCTTAAATTAGATCAAAATTTCCATATTTCCAATATATTGGTGTTTTACACTTCATTTGAATGATTCAAGCAGCATAAAAATAGTTGCTACTGTACAGTATATTGCTTGTGCTGCCATTGAATTTTCAAATTTATTATTAGCTACATATCATGAATGATAGCAAAGTTGTTTTATTTTGAATAACTTGATCTGGGGAGACCATGGCAGTTTACTTCACAGTACATTTCAGTTGTGTTACTTTTAAAATTCTTGTACTGAAGGTACCTTTACTTTGCACGTATTGCAGACTGATTGGTTGTTGTGGAAATTAATTTGATATGCATTTATTGTTGCAGTGATGTACTTATGAACTGCACATGACCTGGTACACCTAACTTTCCATCTGTCCTACATTTTTCACTTCTCTTTCTGCTCTTACAGAATCAACAGAGCTTGGCTCTTGGTGGCACTTTAGTTCGCTGTGACAAATTGGACCAGTCAGAAATAAAGAATCTGCTAATGTGTTTCCTCTACATTCTAAAGAGCATGTCTGAAGGTAAGACTTTCATAAAGCACCCCTTTATGACAGATGTAATAGAAATGTATACATTATTCAGCTTAATCGATTTATTTAAGGATTTCTTTATTTGAGCCTGATTTGCCTCACTCCTCTATAACAGAATGTCTGTTTCAAAGGTGCCACATTAAAATAAAATAATTTGTTTTATTTTGTGCTAAAGTGCTCATCATTTTTATTCTTTCCAGATGCCTTGTTTACATTTTGGAATAAGGCCACAGCAGCTGAACTTATGGATTTCTTCCGTGTCACTGAGTAAGTTGTTTAATTAATAGATATATTTGCTATAGTATGTCAGTATTGAGTTGGTTGTTTTTTCCCCAAATAATTGCAAAAATTGCTGTTATACCACTTGGCAGTGTTTGTGCAGATTATTATCTGTGATTATGATTCAAATAGGAAATACATTCCAATAGATGGTGCATCACAAATGATAATTTTGAATACACCAAATAGAGTATAACATCCAGACAGGCAAAAGTTGCCATAGTTAGATAGATAGATAATAGGAAATAAAAGGTCTGATAGAGGAGATTATCATCCCCTTGGAGGCTATTGAGTATCACACAGAGGGAATAGCTGATGGTATGACTGCAGAAGTCTCAAACTCGGTTCTTTGTTGATCAGTGTACTGTCTTTATAGCTGTTAATTGGATTTCTTCTTTATTTACGGTTTATTTCAGCCCAGAGTTTGCTATATTAATAAGGACAGATCTCTAGAATGTGTAATGGACTTGAATGAAATTAGAACTCCTATCATTCTTTGTTATTTTGTATATTTAAATGTTCCTTCATTACGTTACAGTGTTCGTTTGTCTGTTGCTGCAGTTATACAGCATTTGCTATAGGATTCTTAATAGAGTGGAACAACCAGATGGACAGTAATTATATATTATAATAATATATGGTCATATGTATAACTATATAGGTTATTTTACTAGCAAACTGAATATAAAGGAATGGAAAGAAGAAGTTCACATTTGAAGGAAAGGAAGTAAGTGGAGATGATAAGACATATGTGGACCAGAAACTGGCTGCTGTGATTTAGGTTTGTGGGGGAATCCGGCAAAAGGGTAAATTGTCTAGACAAGCGCACATGGTAAGACCAAGACTGCAGAAGACTAGGCCTTGCCTATAAGGATGCCCAAGGCTGAGTAAAGTATAAGAAAGGAATTTCAGGAGCACCTAAACAGATTGAAATTAGTGTTTGGATGTTACTATAGTGGTAATGGTAGTAGTTATGGCTTTCTAGAACCCCAGGGAAAAAAAGGTTTTGTTAAGTAGACTGTGGAAAGGCGCTATATAGGCGCCCAACCCGACACAGACTGGACATGGAGGCACACGTAAAATAAACAAAAAGTTTTTTTTTTCTTCACCTGTGGGTGCACGTCTTCCCCGTGTCCCACAGGCAGTACACAGTCCCAAGCACAAACACTAAATAAAACACATAAGTAAATCACTCATTTCTTCCTCCACCACTCCTCCCAGGCAACCTCGTCCTCCTCCTCCTCCCCATTCTGGCTCCCAGAGTGGTGGCTGCTGGCCCCTTTTATAATTCACCCGGAAGTGCTCCAGGTGTGGTGAATACGTTGCCCATACAGACTCAGGAGTCCCAGCTGCAGCACTCCCTGGTGGTGCCTACGGGACCCAACAGGGCTGCACCCAATTGCAATTCCCATGGAGCCCTGCAGGAAAACGAGGTACTGCTCCAACCCAGGAGGGCTGCCATCTAGCATCCAGGGTGAGGTATTGCACCGTCCAGGGCTGCTCCCCTGAATATAGAGTGCAGGGGTGTTCCGGCATGGACCCTGGCCGCCTGCCACAAGACTTACAATTTTTAGTGAAGCCCTATTCACACTTTGACTATAACAAATCACCTTGTAAACACATTTTTAATTGTTACCTTCAGGTAAGCATTAAATGTTTTTTTTTTTTAAAAAGAACTATTTTCCAAATCAATTATCTTGGTGAATCCAAAGATTTAATGCATTTCAGCTTCCCCCATAATCCCCAAAACGTTTACTGTAAGTGTAGAGCAATTTTTGAAGTGATTTACAGTTAATGTATGTATGTGATAAAATATAAGAAGCACAAGTAAATTGTATAGAGAACATGATAAAGTGTATTATTATTTACTTTAAAACCCTTACATCTTGGGGGTAGTTTTTAGCAGTTTTCACCTGAGGGAGGGTGGGTGGGGGGGGGGGGGGGGACCCCAAAATAAAGCCTTATTATTCAAAAAATAAAGGCAGAAAAGTCAATTTTTCACTAAAACCTGACAGATAACTTCTTAAATGTGATAGAGTCTGTGTTTTCTCAAATGTAAACATTTCTTTACTTGAATCTGCTACCATGTCAGAAAAAAAAGACACTCTCAGTACTTTTTTCAAATATTTGTTTTCTGATTTCATGTATAAGTAATGCCAAGGAATGTTTTTCAAATTTTGTTTCAAGAATATTTTCAGATATTTTGGTGACAATTTATGAAACACCACACATATGATTTCATACCAAAATAAAAGTCAACTAGAAATATTGTAACAATTTGATTTCTAGGAGTGTTATGTTGACACCCAGTACTTGCAAATGAGGTATTGTTTAGGTTGGTGTGTGGCATAGTTCACCTCTGTGATATGGTGAAAGATTTTTAAACAATAACTTGGCCTGTTACTGAGCCATCCGGGGTGTAAGAGTGTAGCTACTCATTGGCTTTCTTTTTAGGAAAGCAAATGAATAGTGAAACTTTCAGAAGTGCTTGTACTTTACTTTTTATTACCTTTCTCTATGGAACAGATTTCCTAGCCATTACAGTTTAATTATGGAATCTGGACTACACTTGGATTAACACAATCTAATGAGAAACACAAGGATCTTAAAAACAGCATAATTTCTCCTATATAGACTTGAAAGACAGCATGTGATACATCCTCAGCAGAACAAAGTTCTTTGGAGTTTTTTTTTTTAAACAACACTGTTTTATTTTTTGTAAGTTTCAATTTCATATATTGACACATTTGACTCTTACTTGCTTTAAAACACAACCATGAATGAGAGATCTTAATTGTTACACTTTAAGAAACACTTTAAATTGAATAGCTTGTAAAAGGTATGTTTAGCTGATGCTGTTACCACAGTTGAACTTGAGAAATCAATAGTTTGGTTTGCTTTGTAGTAGTTACTAAGAGTTTTGATTTATATTGGTACAAAAAAGCAGTTACATTGAGAATTTTAACTCAGTCAACTAATTATCGGTTTTTGCCTCTGGCAGTGACAGTAATTAATTAAATAATTTGTTAAGGTGCCCTCTTTATTTTCCTTACCTTTGTCTTTAGGAGGCAGTCATTGCCCTTAGACTTATATCAAGGTAACTGAAGCACACTTGTTTTAAGTAACAGAAAAATACAATTAGAAATAGTTCAGGGCATCCAGCTCTTTGAGAATAGATCATTGGTTTTCAGCTCCCACAAAAAGAGAGCTGCTCATCAGCTTTCAGAGAGAGCGGAAAGATAAATGCAGCTTTTAAATTTCAGAATATGAAAAGAGAAGAATGCAGCTGTTTTCAAGGAAGGTGTAACCTTAAGGTCATGTTCATTTACAGAATCAGTTCCTTCTTATAGGACCGTTATTTTGTCCGTCACATACAGGCATGTTTAGTTCACAGTCATAAGCTTAAGATGAATGTTCATTTGTGTGCCTTTTGTCTAAATGAGCCTCGGCAAAGGTGTCGGCTCAATTTGATTTACATCTTTGCTCTCAGATGAAGTATAAAGCTGAACAAAGTTTAGTATGCTGTGCAGCTTAGCTGTTTATTCTGGATTGCAGGTGGGAGGGGAGACATGCATCTGAATTTCTTCCATCTCTTTTAAATATGCTGTCTTAACAGGTTTTGTATGTCACTAAAAGCATAGCAAAACGAGTCCCAGCTTTTATGTTGCAGAATATAGACATTGAGATATACTTTTGAAGTAGGGGTTGTAATTCTGACAAAAAGCTAAAAAGGCACAGAAACAAATGGGTCCATTCGTAGAGTGGAAGAGATTGTTTCAGATATATTTTTAAGGTAGAATGTGACTTCTCCTGATTGGATCAGAGTTCCTGTTCACATTACACTTAAAGCCCATAGTTGCGTGAGAGTGCCCATCATGATAGGCAAAGCTTCAATTTACTGGTCATCCTTGACATAGGACTCCTGGCCATTTCATACAGTAAACATCTTTGTGTCTTGTAAATTCTGCAAACGCCACCAGACGAAACATTCAGTCCAAAGAGTGTTGTTTTGGTCTGTTGCACACTTGTTTAGGATGTAGAGTCTGACTAGGTCAATTTTTTGCACTGATCAATTGAACACTGTCTGTTTTTTACAACTCCTTCTCTGCACTCTTTTTTCCATAGTAGCGAGTGTAATCAGCAACTGTATCTGTCAAGGATTTTTATAAATGACCTGATGCACCTGTATATAAACACCCACTTTCAGTATAATTTATAATTACTCATTTTCTCAAGTATTTACATTTTAAAATTTTCAGTTGTCATTTTTTTTCATTTTCAATAAAATGAAAAGATGCAGTTCTGTGGCATAGTTTTTATGTTTAATTATTATACTGAACACTTTACTGTACAAGGCAGGTTTCATCATCAATTTAAATATTTACTCTGAATAAAAATCTTTAAAGGAAAGGTCAATGTTTTGAAATAGGCACATTTATTTGATGAATTTAATTTATTATTGATATTTAAGTATTACAACTGTTTTTACAGGGAAACAGTATTAAATTATAGTAGGATCAGTTTCTACATAAAGTGCATCTGGAAAGTATTCACAGTGCATCACTTTTTCCACATTTTGTTATGTTACAGCCTTATTCCAAAATGGAATAAATTCATTTATTTCCTCAGAATTTTACACACAACACCCCATAATGACAACGTGAAAAAAGTTTACTTGAGATTTTTGCAAATTTATTAAAAATAAAAAAATTGAGAAAGCACATGTACATAAGTATTCACAGCCTTTGCCATGAAGCTGAAAATTGAGCTCAGGTGCATCCTGTTTCCCCTGATCATCCTTGAGATGTTTCTGCAGCTTAATTGGAGTCCACCTGTGGTAAATTCAGTTGATTGGACATGATTTGGAAAGGCACACACCTGTCTATATAAGGTCCCACAGTTGACAGTTCATGTCAGAGCACAAACCAAGCATGAAGTCAAAGGAATTGTCCATAGACCTCCGTGACAGGATTGTCTCGAGGCACAAATCTGGGGAAGGTTACAGAAAAATTTCTGCTGCTTTGAAGGTCCCAATGAGCACAGTGGCCTCCATCATCTGTAAGTGGAAGAAGTTCGAAACCACCAGGACTCTTCCAAGAGCTGGCCGGCCATCTAAACTGAGCAATCAGGGGAGAAGGGCCTTAGTCAGGGAGGTGACCAAGAACCCGATGGTCACTCTGTCAGAGCTCCAGAGGTCCTGTGTGGAGAGAGGAGAATCTTCCAGAAGGAGAACCATCTCTGCAGCAATCCACCAATTAGGCCTGTATGGTAAAGTGGCCAGACGGAAGCCACTCCTTAGTAAAAGGCACATGGCAGCCCGCCTGGAGTTTGCCAAAAGGCACCTGAAGAAAATTCTCTGGTCTGATGAGACAAAGATTGAACTCTTTGGTGTGAATGCCAGGCATCACGTTTGGAGGAAACCAGGCACCGCTCATCACCAGGCCAATACCATCCCTACAGTGAAGCATGGTGGTGGCAGCATCATGCTGTGGGGATGTTTTTCAGCGGCAGGAACTGGGAGACTAGTCAGGATAAAGGGAAAGATGACTGCAGCAATGTACAGAAACATCCTGGATGAAAACTTGCCCCAGAGCGCTCTTGACCTCAGACTGGGGCGACCGTTCATCTTTCAGCAGGACAATGACCCTAAGCACACAGCCAAGATATCAAAGGAGTGGCTTCAGGACAACTCTGTGAATGTCCTTGAGTGGCCCAGCCAGAGCCCAGACTTGAATCCGATTGAACAGCTCTGGAGATATCTTAAAATGGCTGTGCACCGACACTTCCCATCCAACCTGATGGAGCTTGAGAGGTGCTGCAAAGAGGAATGTGCGAAACTGGCCAAGGATAGGTGTGCCAAGCTTGTGGCATCATATTCAAAAAGACTTGAGGCTGTAATTGCTGCCAAAGGTGCATCGACAAAGTATTGAGCAAAGGCTGTGAATACTTATGTACATGGGATTTCTCAGTTTTTTTATTTTTAATAAATTTGCAAAAACCTCCAGTAAACTTTTTTCACGTTGTCATTATGGGGTGTTTTGTGTGTAGAATTCTGAGGAAAAAAATGAATTTAATCCATTTTGGAATAAGGCTGTAACATAACAAAATGTGGAAAAAGTGATGCGCTGTGAATACTTTCCGGATGCACTGTATGTTCTGTAGACTTTTTATCCAAACCATAAATAACCTTTAATATCTGTGTTGCCTAATTTTAACAATGACAAATATCTTTTTTCTTCTGTCTACAGAGTTTGCCTTCACCAGTTCAGATATATGGGAAAGAGATATATTGCAAGGTAACATTTAGCATCTTTCAAACCTTGTTAGTGGCATAAACTACCTCGGTTATGTTTTGTGACAGTGCATGAGAGTCCTGCACAAATGCTGTACTTGGAGCATTGTGTAAAATCCAGGCTGCTTTTTTGTGCTGATCTTCATTTTCTTTCTCAGTTAATTTCTGTCAAAGACAGTATTCTAGTTGGAGTTTTGAGGTTCTTTTTGTTTATTATTACCTTGACTATGTTAAATAACTTTTTATAAGCCATCCCACTAATTTTCATTGTTAATTTACCCAGTTTTGTATAATTTTACATGGTGTCTTTAAAATGTGTGCAAGTCCTGTAATTTTTGGTTTTGCTTTATCTTTGCTGCTATAGCTTATTTTTCCCATTTAATTATTTGCCAAACTCTCTCTCTCCAGTTCAACATAAATCATAGTTGTTTTCACAGTAGGAAGTGTTACTGCACTATGTTAAAATATTATTATACCTCATCTTTTTGTTTTACCAACAAAATCAGATGAGTAGTGCTATGCTGCTTCGGGAACATAACTTAAATAATAAACCTCTGAGGCAGTAATTTTGAAGCAAGATTTTTTATCAGTTAAACATGCCAAGAAAGTGGAGCTAAAAAGTATAAGCCAATTGAGCTCTTCATTCATGTGGCTATTATAGATCAGTATTAGTGTTAATGTTTTTTAATGTCTCTGATTTTCATATTCCTACTGGTATAGAAAAAAATATTTAATTGTATCAAAATAATTTTGCTTTTTTATTTAATATGTCTCTTCTTTCTAGCCATGAATCATGCTTGTGTTGCCCATACATTATACTTAACTTAATTGTTATATTTAATGCATTGCACTCCCTGTCCTTACAATAGGCACGTGTGGCCTCTGAGACTTTCTGGTGGTGGTACACTGTTGGATTAATTCACAACCCCCTTGCTAACTCACCTTCACTTTTTCTGTTTTTCACACTTGAATGCTGACAAGTTTAATAATGTAAATGGCTCCTGTCCCCTCCTTCTTGGGTAAGATTTAGGTTTAAAAGTTATCCTTTTTTGTTTCTGTTTTTGCTGAAAGCATGGCATTGCTTGGCCTTCTGTCTTGAGTTCTGCTGTTTCATCATACTTGCTTCTTTACTCATTTCTTGTGTTTTTTGTTTTCCTTTGCAGCATTTAAATTGCATGAGTTAGCTTTTGCTGCTTTTCAGCCAAGAAGGGGTTTTGTCTTCGGTTTTCTTTAAATCCAGTATATTTCTCTTCTTGTTTTTAAAATTTGGTTTTATGTTATGAGAGTTCCAGACTGAATTTTTTGGACACTGCATGAAAATAATTGATTATATATTTGTGTATATTGCTACCTATATGATATACAACTATATGTATAATCAATAAAAAAATTAAAGAACTTTTCTCATGTATTCCATTTAGTTAAACCAAAAGTTTAACATTTGTCCAGTCTGGGAAAAAATGTGCAATCAACATTTTTTAACTTTTGGTTTATCATGGTCATTTAAATGTTTCACGCAATTAAGGAAAATTGTCTTCTGACCGTGTAACATTTAAAGACACAAAAATGATGTGTTTATTTTTTCTCCATCACTACAGCAGTGGTGTTGTGTGGTGTATTCATCAAAGATCCTGCATACTAACTCTCTGCTTCGCTGCAAGTTAGCCTTTTCTAACATTGCCTTATGTCCCATTTGCCCATTAGGAACCAGGAGGGGGTGGGACCCATAGCACATGAACGGAAATCTCAGACTTTGCCTGTATCCCGTAACAGAGCAGGAATGATGCATGCCAGATTACAACAGCTGAGCAGCCTGGATAACTCTTTCACTTTTAATCACAGTAAGTTCAGCATCTCCAAACCATCTATCTCTTTCTGCTCTGTGCCATCTCATTCAAGATACAATGCTTGTGCATGCCCACCACAGACCCACCCCAGAGCGAGTCATGGACTACACGTTTTTTTTTCAGGGAACAAATTGGAAACATACAAGGAGACAATGCATTTGTTTAGCGGCAGTCCATTCTGTTTTGTAGGAACTGTAGCTTTCTTAATGGAGACATTGAATATTTGAAATTCCAATGTGAAATGATATAATTTTCTACATTTGTGTAGTTGTTTTCTCGCTACTCAAAGCACTTTACATAGTGAGTGGGAAGACCCTCAGTAATATGCAGCAACCACGGGGATGGTGCAATGGCAGCCATTTTGCTCCAGTGCACCCATCACACATTGGCTGTTAAGTGGTGAAGGGGTGAGAGACAGCTAGCCAATTAGAGGATGATTGGGGGACCAGAATGACTTGGCCCTAGAGGCCAGTTTAGTCAGGACATCAGGATACACATTACTGTTTATGAAGGATGCCCAGGGATCTTTTATGAATACAGAGTATCAGGACCTTGACTTTATGTCTCATCCAAAGGACAACAACATTTTTACTGCACAGTGTCCCTGTCACTACACTAGGACATTGGAATCCACATATAGACTAAAGGGTTAATGCCCCCCTGCTGCCCTAACCAATACCCCCAGCAACCCATGCTTTTCCTGGTGGGCCTCCCACCGTTATTGGCAAGTCTGAACATTCTTAGCTTCAGGTGGATTACCTGTGTAGAATAAAACAACTTTTTTTCATTTGTCCCATGGAGTCAAGTAACGTTCGTCTTGTAATAGTCAATTAAACGTTTTGCACAGTAAATCATAATCTTCCCTTGACATTTAAAGACACAACAGTGAAATGCAAGTATAATATCTTTTGCTTATTTTTGGAAATGTATAATATGACAATAGAAGACATTTTGAACTGAACACTTTGGTCGATAAGAAATATCTTTTCAATTCATGGACTCATTAATATCTACCTTGTATTTTTTAAGACAGTTTATAGTAAGAGTAAATAAAGAGAGCAATTTTATTTAATCCATGTTGCTTCCCTGGGGGTAAACTACATCCATCTTTTTTTCCTTGTTTCTGCTTATGCGATGTATAAAGGCAGATAGCAAGGCTAATTTTGGTATTTGGGACAGTAATATATCATGAATATTAAGGTATTGTGCACAATCACCAATTGTATACTCACTTGCCAGCTCAAATTAAAACCTGCTTAATTTCAGTTCTCATTATAACACCATATCATGTGAATGTTTGAGCCAGGGCAATGTGTAGCTTGATTGATTTGATTAGGTTATTTCAAGTACTTTATGTTAAAATTTACTATCTTTATTTTCCAGTGTTTCAGTTATTGCATTTAATACTTGCCTCAGTGAAAATGTACACAGTCTTAATAAGCCTAGATTCCATCTAAGTGTTTGTTTACATGAGATTCTTGCATGAAGCTATAATACTAATATTGTTATTAAATAGTTGGTACTTTATTTTTCTCAAATGAGGAAATTTAGCTTTTTACAGATTCTCAACAAATATTATAAAAAATAACAAGAACCCGCCCAAATATGCACAAAAATTACAAAAAAGAAGAAAACCTCTGTCTTAACTAATGATAAGAGAGCCTTCACAGTGACGATTTATAAAGGTGTAGGTAAGAAGGAGCTCTAGCAGAGTTTCATGGCACACTTTTTTTTAATAATTTGTTGCCTAAATGTACTTGGTATTTGTCAGAAAGAGGATGTGCAGCATAGTCAACAATTCCCATCAGTTTCGTGCTCAGTCTCTCCTTTTATGCCATCTCTGGTGGGTTGAGTGTGAGTCTGTCTTCTTAATCAGCTTATTGATTTGGTTGCCCTTCTATCGAAGTGATGTTACTTGCCCCGTACATGTAAAGTGATGTCACTACCTACTTCTAAGGAACGCGGTCTCCTAATAAAAAATAGTCCACTCTGCCCTTTCTTGTATTAGACCTTGTTTAGACCAGTCCAGCCTGTTACTGGTGTGGACCCCAAAGTACTTTTAGTAGCACACCACCTGTTAACTGCATGGTCGTTAATTGTGTTTGTAGGTCTATCAAGTACAAAATATTCCCAGAGTGAACACTTGCTCACACTTCTCTCTGGTCATGGCTACACCAATCTGATATAAGTTATATTATCTAATTATGCACCAATCAAAGAAATGTAAAATGAAAAAATTTTTTTGATGATCTCATTTTGTGGGCCAAAGAGTATTTCAGTTTTGCAGGCAGTGAGTCCCTGAAATAAAGTATATTCAGAGCCAGCATCCCTAATGATGAAATGGGGTAAATATAGAATAAATATGCACTTGTTGCCATACAACAACTTTAAAGGTTGTTAATAAGGTAATATAAAATATATAAGCAGAAGACAAGTATTAATGCTAATACTAGAAAGGCAGAATGAGCAAGTTTAATCTAGAACATGCATTTTTTCAAAATTAACAATCAAAATCACTACTCAGTTGTTGAGACTTTACTTAGTTTGTTAAACCAATTAACCAACTATCCCTCACAGTTGGGTGCATGTAAGGAAATTAAGGTATTAGATGGGCATAACTAGTTTTATTGTAGAAGTTTTTTTAAAGTAAAGTTTTAGTTTTCTTCAAGTTCATTAATTTCCTTTTTGCTTTAGTTTTTCTTTTGTCCCCTCATGTTTTCAGTTTGGTTTTAATTAGAGATTTAAACCTGGTCCTGCACACAGACTCTGTCTCCTCACCCAGTATATAACATATTGCTTGAGTACTGTGAATGATCCTTTGGTGAACAATAAATGCTTTTTAAACCTTCAGTGAAGTGAAGCCCATGTTCTATTTAGCCAAGTAGAAAAGGTGATGAATTTGCTGCAAGAGGAAGACTGTGGGGCAGGCACTTAAATGGCATTACAGTTCATTAAAATAAATTCAGTGATTTGCAAAAAAGGAATATAGGCATAATATATCCCCAGAAACATCACTTTGAATTGGTGAGTTTATTTTTAATATGTGTTTATTATGTCTACTGGATTCAGTTTAAAATATAGTATGTTAATAGAAATGAATGATGCAGTTGTCATGCCACTGCCTCAAAATACGAAGGCCAGGGTTAGTGTCCCAGGCCCTCCCTGTGTGGAGTTCGCATGTTCTCCCCATGTCTGTGTGGTTTTCATCTGTGTGCTCCAGTTTCCTCCCACAGTCTAAAGACATGCAGGTTAGGTGAATTGGTGATACTAAATTGGCCATAGTGTATGGCTGGGGTGTGAGTGTGTGTATGTTGACCCTGCAATTAACTTGGGCCCTATCCAGGGTTTGTGCTTGCCTTGCACCATTTTGCTACCTGGGATAGGCTCCGGCACCTGAGTCAAAAAATGACTGACTGACATAAAACTGAGGAAATTCCCATATTAACCATTTCAAGAATGTATCTGGATTTACAATTCACATGTCAGAACACCCTGGACATTTTCAGGGTCCAGTAGTATTCACATTAACAGTCTTCAAAGTTGTGCAAAAGGCCAGCAACCACAAACTTCACTATAATTTTTGTAACCTTGTCTTCTCAAACACTCTTAATTCAAGTTGTGTAACAGGAGGACTCAGTGCTGTCCTGGTAGTACTGAGCAGAAGGCATAAAACAGCCTTAGAGAAGGGTGGCAGTCAATCAAAGTGCACACTCACAAAGGATCATTTAAAATTAATGTTAACCAAACCAACCTGTCTTTGGAGAAGTAAGTGGAAAACCCACATAGACAAGGGAAGATTATTAGATGCCACATGGCACAGCCTCAAGGAGTGAATTATGTACCCAGCATGATGGACTTTCCATCCATTTAGTACCCACTGCATTTTCAAAATAACAAGTAAGAAATCAAACTAATTTTTTTTTTCAAATAATCATGTCTCCATTAAGGTTCTGTTTGTGGTTCCTGGCAATCAGAAATTCCATTTTTGTATTCAGCTACCTATTTCCTAAGAATTCTTTTTTTCCATGACAAACTTTGTGATGGTTGTCCAGAGATACATAATAAAGTGACTTTTTCTGTGTTTTCAGTGTAAGAAAGATATCAAGTGTACTTGGAATTTCTGTAGATCATGGTAAGACTTAATCAGGTTGACAGCTACTGTAACTTGCAAATTAGCAGGCATCCAGCAAAGGATGCACCTGTAACCTGACGCATGCCTTTCAGTTGGGAATGTACCTGTTAAAGCCTCCATTTCCTCCACCTGCCAATTCTTAACCTGCAGCTTCTATATTTTCTTATTGCAGTTTATTTTTTCTTTTTTTTTCTAAATGCCTGTAGGTCATGCTCAATATCAGAAGATTACTTAAGATTTGGTTGCAAAAGAAGTCATTTCAGATTACAAGCAATTAACTAGCTGTCAACAAGTTCAATTATATTTCTTTCTATGCTAGAAATCTTAATGTTTAACAGCTGCATCTCCCCTTTCCCTTTTTTATAGACAGTCTTTTTAAATCATCACTCTGAAATTGCTTGTTAATTTAAATTGTCTGCTTTGGTCCGATTCCTTATGGATTGTTTTATGTGCAGGTTATAGTCATTCAGATGCAGATGTTCTTCATCAGTCATTGCTGGAAGCCAACATCGCTACAGAAGTCTGCCTAACTGTTCTAGACACACTGAGCTTATTCTCAATGGTATTCAAGGTATGCTTTGTATAGTTCTTTACTTGATGTTGTTTTAATGAAAGGCTTATAGTAGAGTGCTAACTAGAATTTGTTTCAGCTATCATTTACTACATAGGTCAGTAATGACCAAATGAAATTACAAACCCTACCAACCTCACAGCTTATTTAATTATCAGGAATATCTCATTAATACATACTTTGAATAATCAGAAATGTTGACATATTACTTACAATGTTAGTTTAAGAATAATTGAAAACATATATTGTATAGATAACAAGGCACAAGAGAAAAAAATTGTTAATGGTATCCAACTTAATTTCCATTATTCTTTTCATAGCTACATGTAATCTTGGACAGTCTTTTTGTGTGTAGAGTCACTTTTCAGTGTTGGATTATGAACAATTTATGTTGTTCTAAACACTGTTAAGCTCATAATGATACAAACAGTTACTTTATTGGCATTTTTCTTTTCATCAGTTCTGTAGTAGCTGTTTAAGAGTTTAATAAAAATACATTTTATAAATTATTAAGTAGTGTTTTGGTTTTTTTTTTCCTAAAAAAGACTGTTTTAGGCTTTTGGTGGCAGATAAGGGCCTTTTATAGCATGGCATGTCAGTTACTTACTTTTAAGCATCTTGGTACTTAAGAACAATTCTTTTTTTTTTCTGTTTATTAATTTTTATTGTAAGCATTCCATACAAATAGATCAATTCATAACCAAACAAAATTGAAGACAAATCAAACCCCACCCCTGAGAAGGAGAGCTAAGCCAAAGGAGAATTGCTTATGGCTTTTTAATAAGGCAGCAATAAATAAAAGAAAAGAAGAAATAAATATATAGGTAAATAAGAGATGGAGAAGGGAATTAAATGCGGTAATAGTTATTTCTCTTATTCTAAAATAATATTGATTAGATCCTGCCAGGTTTTGAAAAAATTTTGTACAGATCCTCTAACTGAGAATTAGATTTTTTCCAATTTCAAATAATATAAAACATCAGTTTCCCACTGACTTATCAGAGGAGAGTTAGGATTCTTCCAATTTAACGAAATAAGTCTGCGTGCCAAAAGTGTAGTGAATGCAATCACCGTTTGCTTGTCCTTCTCCACTTAAAGTTCGTCTGGAAGAACACCGAACACAGCTGTTAATGGTTTAGGAGGAATTGTGATACCAAGGCTGTCTGAAAGGCACTTAAAAATTTTGGTCAAAAATGATGTTAGTTTGGTGCAGGCCCAGAACATGTGACCCCAGTGAGGCAGGAGCTTGGTTGCAGCGTTCGTAGGCTGGATCTCGCCCTGGAAACATTTTGGACAGTTTTAAGTGAGACAGATGGGCTTGATATATAATTTTTAGTTGAATAATTCTATGCTTTGCGCATATGGAGCTCAAGTGAATTCTCTGCTTTGCTACCTTCCACTCCTTTTCTGATATGATATATTGATTAAGAGATCTTCTTCCCAATGTCCTCTTGGATCTTTGAAAGGTAGGGACTCTAATAGGATTCTATATAATGCGGAAATGGTGTTTAATTCCTCGAAATTGAGCAGTATTTTTTTCCAGCATTGTGGAGGGTGCGAGGAGGGGGAAATCGGGCAATTTCTATTTAACAAAATTTCTAATTTGAAGATAGTGAAAAAAATGTGTAGCTGGGAGGTTGAATTTTGAGCGTAATTGTTCAAAAGATGAAAATATGTTGTCTATATAAAGATCTCTGAGCATTTTAATCCCAAAACTTTTCCAGGTATTAAAAACTGGATATGTTTGCGAGGGTTGAAAGAGGTGGTTCTCTTGCAGAGGTGCCACAGATAAGATTTTCCATCTTAAAATGCTTTCTAAATTGGTTCCATATTCTGAGTGAGTAAAGCACAATTGGGTTATTAGTATATTTGTGATAACTTGCATTTATTGGAGAGCAGAGCAGGGAGTATAAAGAAGTACTACAGGATTTTACTTCTATTGCGGACCAAGCCTGTGTATGTTCATTTATTTGTGTCCAGGTTTTTATGGCTTGTATGTTTGCTGCCCAGTAATAAAACTGAAAATTAGGTAAAGCCATGCCACCTTCTGCCTGAGGTCTTTGTAGGGTCGCTCTTCGGATACGTGGGTGTTTTGAGTTCCAAATGAATGAGGTTATTGTTGAATCTAACTGTTTAAAAAACAATTTATTGATATATATTGGAATGTTTTGAAATAAGAAAAGAAGTTTAGGAAGGATATTCATCTTAACAATGTTAATTCTTCCGGCTAGAGTGAGATGAAGGGTTGACCATCTATGCAAGTCTTGCTTAATTTTTTCCATACAGACGGCAAAATTTTGTTGATAAAGAGCTTTATGTTTACTTGTGATATTTACCCCTAGGTATTTAAACTGATCTGCTATGGTAAAAGGTAGGGTGTCCAATCTAATATTATATGCTTGTGAATTCACTGGAAAGAGTATAATTTTATTCAGATTAATTTTAAGACCAGATATCTTTTGAAATTCTGTTAGTGCTGTTAAAACTGCAGGGACAGTGTTTTCTGGGTCTGATATATATAAGACCATATCATCTGCATATAGAGAATTTTTCTGTTCCAGTCCTTCTCTGACAATCCCCTTTATCTGATTAAAATTTCGGCAGTGAACCACCAGTGGTTCAATGGCGATTGGAAACAGCAGTGGCGACAAGGGACATCCTTGTCTGGTACCACGTTCTAGCTTAAAGTAGTCTGAGCAAATGTTATTAATACAAACTGAAGCTTCTGGATTGGTATACAGTAGTTTGATCCATGCACAAATATTCGGGCCAAACCCAAATTTCTCCAATGCAGTGAAAAGGTAGTTCCATTCAATCATATCAAAAGCTTTTTCTACGTCTAATGATAGTAATATTTCTGGGGTGTTTGATTTTGCTGGTGAATATATAACATTAAACAAGCGTCGGAGATTGGAAGATAGATGTCGGCCTTTAATAAATCCAGTTTGATCCTGTGATATTACCGAGGGCAGCACTTTCTCCATCCTTCTAGCTAGAATTTTTGAGAGTATCTTAACATCATTATTCAGGAGTGAAATTGGTCTGTATGATGCACATTGTAACAAGTCCTTATTTTGTTTAGGAAAGATGGTGATTAATGCTTAACGAAATGTTTGAGGTAGTATTTGGTTGTCTCTAGCTTCTGTAAATGTTGCCAATAAGAGGGGAGCTATCTGAGTGGAGAATTTCTTATAAAATTCTACGGGGTAACCATCAGGGCCTGCTGATTTCCCGCTTTGAAGTGACTTTATAGCATCTAGGAATTCTGTTAGCGTTAGAGGTTTATCCAGTTCTTCAGCACTTAAAGCATCTATTTGTGGTGTCTGTAATGTATCCAGAAATGCATTAGATTGTGTGTTGTCTCCTTTGAGCTCAGTAGAATATAAGGATTTATAATAATCTCTAAATGCATGCATTATATTTTTATGGTCAATAATTTCTTCTCCATTTGTGTTGGTGATTACAGGTATTGCATTGCAAACTTTTTGTTTGTGAATTTGTTGAGCTAAAAGCTTATTAGCTTTTTCTCCGTGTTCATAGTAATGATGTCTAGACTTATAAATAAGTTGTTCAGTTTCTTTAGTTGTTAAGATGTTAAGTTCTGTATGCAGGGCCTGCCTTTTCCTGTGGAGAGCTTCACTTGGACGCCTGGCTTGTTCTTCATCTATTCTAGTAATTTCGCTTCTTAGCTCTGACACTTTCTTGGTTTCTAATTTATTTCTGTGGGAAAGAAATTAAATAATCTGTCTTAAGAAGGCCTTTAGAGTTTCCCAGAGTGTTCCTGCAAAAACCTCTGTGGGCGTGTTTGTCTCTAGGAAGAAGCTGATTTGTTTGGATATAAATTCTGTGCAGTTCTTGTCTGCCAATAGAAGAGGGTTAAGGCGCCATCTGCGAGGTGAGTGTGAGGGGCTTAATAATTTTAGCTCCAAGACTAGAGGGGCATGGTCGGAGATAACAATTGTCTATTTGCATGATTTAATTGTAGGCAGGAAATTATTATCTATAAAAAAATAATCAATTCTTGAGTAGTTATAATGCACTGGTGAGTAGAATGAATATGTTCTTGAGTTTGGGTTAAGAAACCTCCAAGGGTCTGATAAGTTGTGATCATTTAAAAACTGTGTAATTGTCTTTGCAGAATTAGATGTCGTCCCCCCTGTCACAGTAGTCCTATCTAAAAGTGGATTTAAAACACAATTAAAGTCCCCAGCCATTATAATTTTATGAGTGTTCACATTGGGAATGGATGCAAATAGATTTTGCATGAATTCCTTATCATTGACATTGGGTGCATAAACATTTATCAAAATCATTTTACTGTTATATAAGTTGCCCATGACCATCAAATATCTCCCTTCAGGGTCCGATACTACATCTGATGCTACAAATGGAACTGTTCTGTGTATGAGAATTCCCACCCCTCTAGTTTTCTTTATAAAGCTAGAATGGAACATTTGGCCAGTCCAGTCTTTTTGTAGTCTGAACTGATCCTTGCTTAGTAAGTGGGTCTCTGTAAAAAATACTATTTTAGCGTTTAAGCCTGTTAGGTGAGAGCATACTTTCTTTCTCTTTAATTCATGATTCAGGCCTTTAACATTCCAGCTCACAAAGTTAACTGTCCCACCATGGAGACCTTGATTCTGAGTTTTTAATGTCATTTTATAGTCTTAACTGGTAATGAGGCAGTTTTAATCTTAGTTTCAAGATTCCCCATGAGTTACTGCATTTTAGCCTATTGTTGCATTGATACTTATAGTTATAGGGATTAGAAGAATAGATTAGATATAGCCTGCTCTCCTTCTCTCCCCCCCTTTATCCCCCCACCCCCCCATTTTGCCTCCCCACATGAGGCTTGATCCCACTTTGCGATGTCCCGGTCCTCTGACATACGTAGAGACAGAGCACGTCCAAAATAAAACAAACCCCACCCCGCAGCGGCGTTAGAGAATTAAAACAAAGAGATATCTATTGCAGCTGAATTCTAAATACTATCTGCCAAAATATAATCATTAACAGTCTTTAAGCTTAAAATAATCTTCAGCAATTTTAAAATATTAAGATAAAAAAAGAATGAAGCCTGTGAATCATTTTAAAAAGTAATCTAGGATAAACATGGTAATTCCTAGTGTAATAGTATAATGTAATAGTTCAAATGTAATAGTAATGTAATACTAGAAATATCTTGGACAGTCTTTTTGAGTGTAGAGTCACTTTTCAGTGGTGGCTATATAAACAATTTATGTTGTTCTAAACACTGTTAAGCTCATAGTGATACAAACAGTTACTTTATTGGCATTTTTCTTTTCATCAGTTCTGTAGTAGCTGTTTAAGAGTTTAATAAAAATACATTTTATAAATTATTAAGTAGTGTTTTGTTTTTTTTTCCTAAAAAAGACTGTTTTAGGCTTTTGGTGGCAGATAAGGGCCTTTTATAGCATGGCATGTCAGTTACTTACTTTTAAGCGTCTTGGTACTTCAGAACAATTCTTATGATTCAAACTGTATATCAGACATAACTTCATTTGCTTTACAGTCTTCCAGAAATGTTTCATGAAGTGCAAACTAAACCTTGTTGGCAAAACACTGACTGATGGATATGTGTTGATTCTTTTCTCTATTACTTTTTGTAGCAACAACTTTGTGCTGATCATGGACATAATCCATTAATGAAGAAAGTCTTTGATGTCTATCTCACCTTCCTTCGTATCAATCAGTCCGAAATGGCACTTAAGCAGGTCTTTACTTCATTGAGAACATTTATTTACAAGGTTAGTAGTTTTTTTTAATTATGCATTTAAATGTTAATTTCATGCTGTAATAAAGTTATTCACAATTTCTTGAACTATATGCAATTTTAATTTAAAACTTAAAATGATGAAGAAAAATATTTTCTTTAATAGAAAGGAAGGTCAGCCATTTTTTTAATACTAATGAAATTCTTGATGTCAAAATAAAAATACACATTTATCAATTTGCATTAAACTTTACATGAGAATGATCTAACCCTGCTCCTCCGTTGTATTAAGTGTGATCATATGAGACCCACAATGCAGTGCTAAAGTTATTACAGAATACTTCTTTATTTAGTGTTTAAAATACTCAATTCCAAAAATCTGTTTCTTAGGTTTTCTAACTCATTTTCATCTTTCTCTGTATAAGATTTCTCTGTCTGGAATGATGCTTTAGCCATTGAACTCCCAAGTACCAATATTTGTACAGTGGAACCTCGGGTCACGACCGTAATTCGTTCCAAAACTCTGGTCGTAACCCGATCTGGTCGTGATCCAAAGTAATGTCCCCCATAGGATTGTATGTAAATACAATTAATCCGTTCCAGACCGTACGAACTGTATGTAAATATATTTTTTTTAAACATTTTTAAGCACAAAAATAGTTAATTATACCATAGAATGCGCAGCGTAATAGTAAACAAAATGTAAAAACATTGAATAACACTGAGGAAAAACTTGAACAGAGGAAAGTAACATTGCAAGAATTCATGCTATAGCCTTACGAACCGCTCGCTGTAAACACTTTTTTTAATGAGTTTTAAGCACAGGGAAGAAATGCACATGTGAAAAATCCGTAATTTAATAAACAACCAAGAAAAGTTTATTATTTTCCACTCAAAGTATTAATCCTGAGTAAAGATAGTTTGGTATGGTGGCTAGGCATTGGTTCTGTAATTGCCTCAGACTTAATATTTAAGGGTTAGTCACTTAGGCTTCATGCACTCAAATTTCAACCAATAAAATTAGATTGGTACATTTTCTCCTAATGTTCAAAGTTGCTGTTGTTAACAGCTAGAATTAACATTCTTGGCACTCTATGGTAGGCTGTGGCTGTCCATCAGAGCGATCCTTCCATTGTATTTGTACTCTGCTGTTCAGTTTTTGCATTTAATTGTTTAGGAATTTATGAAATTATGTAGAGGTTGTCCTTCCTTGCTATGTTCCTAATGACGTTTCAGAATATGTGCTTCAAAATAACAAATGCAATTTCAGTACCCAGACTGGTTTGTGGTCCATCCTTGGTCTTTGTAGTGTCCCCAGGAACTGGAGTAACTAACAGAATCTTGCATACTTTTTTATTTTCAATATATTTAATTTACATACAAATGTATAATTAAATATATTATTCTGTCAATCCACACTATAGTGTAGTGCAAGGCAGTACACTTTCATCGATATTACAGTGCAGCCTATGTTATGTCACAATTCCTCATATACAGAGAACAGTGTTTGGTTCAGCGCTGTGCTTATGAAATGTAAGAGTGATCCAAATAGGTACATATGGCAAAGCTATACATGAGTGGATGGTGGTGGACTGTAATGAGGGAAGATTCACAACGCTTTATTGATACCTTTAAGGAGGGGAATGTGAATGGAAGATGGATTAGTACTTATGGCAGTCCTGATTTCAACATCCTGTCCTTGTGGTCAATCATGGAAAGCTAGAGTGTCTCATACATAAGGCTGTTTCTTCATAAGTAATCTGTCACTTTCTGTTCCAGGGCAGCCAGTGGAGTGTAACTTTGCAGAGATTCTGATATGAATACATACTGATTCAAGTATAAATATTTAAACATCTCTGTTGCTACGCTTAAACTGTATATGTCTGTGATGCCCAAGTTTCCTGCAGCCCGCATCAACTCCTTGAACCCAGACATCAATAGACATGATCGGAATATCTAGGACAGTGGGGACATAGACAACAAAGATTGGAGCAAACCAGTACATTGTGCATTTACTGTATTTACATAACAAAGTGTCCAAATCAATGAAGATAGTGCAGCACAGTTCTCTTCTTAGAATAAATAACTCAAACATTCCAATGAGTGTTTTGTATGAGTTAAAATCAATCAATAAATTAATTAAAATCATTGTTAATATTAAATAATAGTACCTTCAAAATAACATTGAGGTTCCTTTTTCTCCAGTGAGCATCAATCCCTCTCTACTTCTTGTTGTCGCACTTCTCACCCATTGGGTTTCCTCAGCAGTGCTGAGAAGCTAGCAATTACTGTCAACCCTTAAGTGGCTTGTGTCTTAGCCACCTCAGTCAGTTACCCACTGTTACTTCCAAAAAGCCCAGCTCTATCATCCCTCTTCCATCCTTTGGTGTCCGTAGGGCGATTTCCAAAGCCCTTTGACTGCTTTTGCTCTCTGAACGCTTTGTAGAAACAACCATACACTGGTTCTCCATTCTCTTCACTCCCTGCAAGGCCACCTCTCATTAGACTTGGCCCTGTCCACCTGAGTGGCTCACATCTCTGTCTTGATTTTCTCCCAACTCCTTCCTTCAATTTCAAACTTTTTTCTGTTTTGCCCTACTCAGTCTCCTTTATACACTGTTGATGCAGGTGCCTTGAATATGACCAACATGGAGTCAATGGAGAAACTGGCTATAACTAACTGCGCGTTCATGTGGAAACATGATTAGCCACTTTCCTCATTAAGCACTCTGTGATCACAAAGGCTACCCTACAGCATTCACCAACACCCATGGAGCCGGAGCTGAACTGTTTTTGTTTCAAAATCTTGCACAGTCATAGACCCACTTCACCACAATAATGCCACTTTACCTAGTACTTACTGCCAGAAGGTATGTTTGCATCCTTCTCTGCATAGCCTAATTCCTTCATCCTAACTACAGATGCCCTGATTTTGCTGAATATTGGAGTTTTGCATTCAGTGGCATTAGCCAGGTGTTTTTGTTTTCATATTATTCATTTAATTATTTGCTTATTGTTAATCATTGTGTGCTACTAGTACTTTACAGCTGCCTTCAATGTATTTTAACAGTACAATAGTGGTTAGTAAGTCTGTAAGCATTGCAGTCGTTGATGTTTAAAACAAGGAGTTTTCAGAGGTGAATTTTTTTCTTAATTGAATTTGGCAACTGTTTGACAACATTTTTGTAACTTCCCTTGGTGTGATTTTTGTAGCTGTTTTTTCTACTTGCTTTTTGTTATTATTGCTTGTGTTTTCTTTCTAATTCATTTTCCTGTACATTCTTCAATTTTTATCATTTTTTTTATTTTGTATGTGTTTTGTATACAGTAATCCCTCCTCCATCGCGGGGGTTGCGTTCCAGAGCCACCCGCGAAATAAGAAAATCCGCGAAGTAGAAACCATATGTTTATATGGTTATTTTTATATTGTCATGCTTGGGTCACAGATTTGCGCAGAGAAACAGGAGGTTGTAGAGAGACAGGAACTTTATTCAAACACTGCAAACAAACATTTGTCTCTGTTTCAAAAGTTTAAACTGCTCCATGACAAGACAGAGATGACAGTTCCGTCTCACAATTAAAAGAATGCAAACATATCTTCCTCTTCAAAGGAGTGCGTGTCAGGAGCAGTGACTGTCACAGAGATAGAGAGAAAAGCAAACAAATCAATAGGGCTGTTTGCTTTTAAGTATGCGAAGCACCGCGGCACAAAGCTGTTGAAGGCGGCAGCTCACACCCCCTCCGTCAGGAGCAGACAGAGAGAGAGAGTTTGTTTTTCAATCAAAAATCAATACGTACCCTTTGAGCTTTTAAGTATGCGAAGCACCGTGCAGCATGTCGTTTCAGGAAGCAGCTGCACAAAAGATAGCAACGTGAAGATAATCTTTCAGTATTTTTAGACGAGTGTCCGTATCGTCTAGGTGTGCGAACAGCCCCCCTGCTCAATCCCCCTACGTCAGGATCAGAGAAAGTCAGCGCAAGAGAAAGAGAAAAGTAAGCTGGGTAGCTTCTCAGCCATCTGCCAATAGCGTCCCTTGTATGAAATCAACTGGGCAAACCAACTGAGGAAGCATGTACCAGAAATTAAAAGACCCATTGTCCGCAGAAACCCGCGAAGCAGCGAAAAATCCGCAATATATATTTAAATATGCTTAAATATAAAATCCGCGATGGAGTGAAGCCGCGAAAGGCGAAGAGCGATATAGCGAGGGATTACTGTATGCTTTGTGGACCAAGGCAGTTTTAGGGCCAGCTTTGGCCCTGTAGAACTGAAAGGTGAAAATGACCCTTGTGGGTGATCTCGTAGGGATCTTGTTAGCTTTTCCCTGTTATGCTTAAAGCCAGAGTATGCAGAGGAATCGCTACATACTCCTTGATTCTCCCTATCACTATATACACACTCGCATACAAAAGAAACAGCAGTAGTATTTTGTTTTTTGTGCCAGCTAATTCTTGGCATTTGAGACTTTAATTTGGTGAAGACTTTAATGCATTCTAATATTTTGCATGTTAGTTCACCAAACAAAAATGGCAGCAGCATTTCTTCCTTAGAAGACAGTTATTGGATCATATTGTTTAATTTGGTTGCTTGTTCCTATTCTCATTATGTCTCGTTGACAAGCTTTAACCAGTGAATATTTATTTTCCAAGAGAATCAACAGAAAACATTGTGGACTAGTTACGTAATGAATTGGTATCCCTCTATCATCAATTTTGTTTGTTTATTTTAACATATTATTTGACCAGCATCCTTAAGATGTTACTGTATAGTTGCAAATCATTCTAGCTTAGATTATAATCGACTGCACATTTTTTTTCCAACTGAATCTTTATTCCACTCTTAAACTGTATCCAGCACAACAATCTTAAACCATATGTGGATTAGGTCGAGCAACAGCACAAACAGTGACTGTAATAGGTCAGGTCGGGTTGAGGAACATGCACTGGTACAGCGCATTGCCGCATCCACCACACAATAAAACAACTTTGGTTCCAAGTTGGCAACCCCCCAGGCAGATACACGGTCCAGTACCACCTTCTGGAAATGACCATGTATCTGCTACAGCCAGGTGTTACGTGGGTGCCCCCTTTGTCTGATCCAGCTGTTCGGGTCCTCAATAATGAGGATCCTGAAAGCCAGATCAACCTCTCTGAGTCACACCACATAGCCATAGTGCCGTAATTGACACTCCTCCACAATGCAAGTAATTCAGGACTCCGTGTGCAATCGCTCATTTGACACAAAGTCAAAATAGCGGTACCCAGTGGATTCTCTGAAGATGCACAGTACCAAAAGAGTACGGTCTTTGTCTGAGGTTACTGGGTAGCGTCCATGTCTTACAACCATATAGCAAAACAGAAAGCACCATGACTCTAAAGACTTGGACTTTAATCTTTTTGCAGAGATATCAGAAGCACCACACACCCCTTTCCAGCAACTTCATTACCCCCATACCCTCCCAATCCATTTGCTAACTTCATTGGAAGAGTCACCAGAGACATCAATGTCACTGCTGAGGTAAGCAAACCACTCAATGAGGTTAACATCATCATTGCAGACAGACACACTACCAATGGCTGTGCCCAAGAGTTCATTAAAGGCCTGGATCTTAGTTTTTATCCAGGACACTCGCAAGCCTAGACACTCCAACTCCTCGCTAAGTCTCTCGAGAGCCCCAATCAGAGCCTCCATTGACTTTGAATAGATCACAGCATTGTCGGCAATGTCAAGATCATAAATCTCTCTTCAACAGATGCCCCACACCTGCTGAACCCCACGACCCTGCCCACACCCAGTCCATGCAAGCACTGAACAGAGTAGGAGCAAGAACACACCCCTGAGAAACCATTGAATCAAGTGGGGAAAATGCAGAGGTTCTGCCTCCACGCTCCACAGCACTTACAGTACCAGTGTACAGGCTGGCTATGATATTCAACAGCTTCGGGGGGATCCTGCGAAGTCTCAGGATGCCCCACATGGCAGCTCGATCAACTGAGTCGAGTGCTTTACCAAAAGGCTGAAAAGAAACTCTGCCGATAATCACATTTGTGCTTGATGAGAACCTTCAGTGTCAGGATGCAGTTGATGGTAGACTTCTTAGGCGTAAAACCAGACTGCTCCGGTCGCTGGCAGGTGAGCAAGTGATCACGGATCCTATTGAGGATGACCTAGCAAGGACCTTACCTGACACCGAGACCAGTGTTATTCCCCTGTAGTTGCCTCAACCCAGGCAATCACCCTTCCTTTTCCAGATAGAGACGACAAGTCCCATTTTCCAGACAGTTGGGATGAATCCCGTCTCCCAAAAGGAAGCAAATATTGCTTGCAATGCCTGGAGGACAGCCTTACCACTAGCCTGGAGAAGTTTTCCCCGAATACTACAGATCCCTGCAGGTTTCCCTACCCTCAGCTGTTTCACCACCTGTGCAATCTCAGTGAGATTGGGTGGTTCACAGCTAATTGGAGGATCAGCTTCAAGGACCCAGAGATGTCCAATGTCCTAGCCTGAGGATCAGCTTTAAACAGCTGCTCAAAGTAGCCAGTCCAGCGGGTCACAATTGCAGCATCATCCATAAGGACCGTTCCATCATCCATCCTGACTGCAACTCCCTGAGGAACAGATTCGGATGTATGTAATGCTTCACTTCACATAGATGGTGTTTCACTTGCTCGCAGATTCCTCTAACAAACTCCCCCTTATCAGCCCTAAGATCCCTCACAGCCATCCTTCTCAGTGCCTGGTACAGACCGGAGTTGCCATCAAACCGTGTGCTGTGACTCATTTCTGTGATATTCAAGGTGCAAACAAACTGGGCACTTCTGTAGATCCTACAGTACTGTAGGAACCTCCAGCATCTCCCCATGAGCATGTGATCGATTTCCTTCATCATACCACCTGTATTGGACTACCAATTCTAACAATGCAGCTCAAGGCGCTGGAACCAGAATCCAGCAATCTGCAGCTCCTGATTTTTTGCAAAGTCAAGGAACATGGAGCCATTTTCACCACAGTCGCCAGACGAATGGGAACCAACAGAATCCTTATAGCCAGCCCCATCAGTGCCAGTGGTCGCATTGAAGTCACCCATTACCAGATGAGCGTCACCTTGGGCACCACCAAGTGAGGTTGCAGTTAAAATATTTCCTTCAGCGAGACATCACTCACCACAGTTGCAGCGTACACTGAGACAACAGACAAGGCACCCAGAGAGTGCCTTAATCAGAGTCTCATAATACGCTCATTGAAAGGAGTGACATTGGACTGTAATAGCTGTGGTGTAGTGGGTCCGTGGCTTCAAAAAAAAAACTGCAGTTTTATATTCATAGAGCCGTGTTGCTCTCTGTGGGCGAGATTGCACAACCGCAGGGAGTTAATGAGGTAGTTGGAGCGAGTCGCACTTGCACATGTGGGTGCAATCATTCTCAATTGCTTCATTGGCTTCCTGCGGCATGTGATTAAGGCACTGTGCCCACGGAGACGTGAGTGTATATATATGGGTCGCCACAAGGAAAGATGGAGGGAAAATCAAAGAAACGAAGGAAAGAGGTTAAAAGACGTGAAAAGGCAGTCTTAGCAGGAGGATCTGGCCACCTGGAAGGAGGAAATAGCATGAGCTGGGGCCCCGTGAAGGAGCGTTAGCTGTGGCGCTCTAGGGGCTAGTTCGCAGCACTGAACATCCAGGTGGAGTGTGGCGAGCAAGGCAAGAGCACTCCCTAGGCTTCCGAGGTACAACTATGTGAGCGCGAAGGAAGAAGGGAGTAGAGCCGACCTTGGATGGTCTGGCCATGATGCCTGGAGGCAGCCACGACAGAGGTCGGCCGAAAGGAGCTCATGGCTGCTGAGTCTCCTCCGGTTACTCAAGCAGTGGGTGAGCCGGGGAGCATGAGAAGGAGGTGGACAGAGATCGGAATAAGTTAGATTGAATTTTAACCTTGGATTTGAATGGATTTATTTATTGATTATTTTTTTATTCTCACTTTTCACTGGATTTTATGGATTTATATATGTACTTTGTTTTTGAACACTGCACCATTGGCACTTTTGTTGGTTTTACTTGTGTTTTGACTTTTCTTTTAATAAAAGCACTTGAGCACTTTTTCCACCATCCTCTGGCTTCATTGCTGAATTGTCCTCATTTGTCAGCTCATCTAAGTCATAATTATCGACGGTGTTGGTTCAGCAGACTCCCATGTGGGAAGAGGGAGTCTGTAGGGGACCGGCATCGTGACAATAGCTTCACAAATATTTCCATTGGTCAAGATTTTTCTTTAATATGAAATAGGCAAAGTATGAATGACCAGAATGACATTGACACATTGTTCCAAATTCTAAAGGGTTTTTACCTTGCGGATTGAGACCATTAGATTTGTTCGAGATCCGCAATGAAAAATAATTAAGATGCATTCAAGACTATAATTATAACTTATAATAAATTATTTAATTTATTTTAGAAAGCAAATTTATAAGGTGTTTAGATTAATTAACTAAACACAAGTGAAGGATGAGCAAACTGGTGTTCTCATATTTGCAAACTATCTTTAGTATCTCATAGTTTGGCACCAGAGGATACTGTGATGCAACACACAGGACAAACAAATTAGATAAACTGGTAGGATAATCACCCAAATCCATGAAATGTGTACTTCATAATGAACATGTTGTTAGTTAGATAGTTAATCAATATTTAAAAACCACAAAACACAGAACCCATACTACATCTAAAGGGAAGTGCTTGTAAATCTTTCTCCTGTTAAGGTGGACAAGGTTCATAACAGGTTCCCCCAAGCTGTACAAAAATGATCCATAGTAAGAGCATGATGGATTTCTAGTAATCTACTTTTCTTTTTTTGCTTCTTTAGTTCCCATGCACATTTTTTGAAGGACGAGCAGATATGTGTGCTGCTTTTTGCTATGAAATCCTTAAGTGCTGTAACTCGAAGCTGAGTACAATCAGAAGTGATGCTGCACACCTTCTCTATTTTCTTATGAAATCAAATTTTGATTACACTGGAAAGAAGTCCTTTGTAAGAACACACCTCCAGGTCAGTCAATTTTTATGTTTGATAGCAGTTTTATTAAAATATGCATTGGAATCAGAAGGTTTATAGTCTTTATATACTTTGCTTTTTTGTTTGCATTGTCAATGACTGTTCTTCCAGTTAAAAAAACACGTTTTGATGCATGTTTTTTTTCCCTTCATGGTTTTACATTAATATGGAAGTTGAACGAATAATAATGTACTAGCCGACGCCCGCCGTAGCATACGGCAGTGTAAGAATAGGACCGGAAATTGTGAGAAAGGAATTCAGAAATCAAGAAGAAATAAATACTTCTTGAAAGATGCAGTGTGCATGTAGAATTTCCGGCCAAGTAGGATTACATGTGAAAGTGATAAATAAATCAAGCTTTCCGAATTTACGTACTATGGCTATGGCATCCTGATAGTTTTGTTGCATGTATCTTGGACTTCCTGGAATTGTGGATGGTAATATGATCATTTTACCTACAAGTACGTTGTTATTTTCAGCGTTTGCTTGCAGTGCGTCTGATAGTTCCACGCGCAGATCTTGTTGATGTAATCTGAGATAGTCGAGATGCGCAACCTCTGTTCTAACGTACAGATCTACAACGTACTATTGGAATAGTTTGCCGCTGGAGTGCAAAATACTAAATGTATTCCTCATTGCTAATCTGTACGCATAAAATTGGCATTGAGTAAGCCTTATTCGCTTGGCGGTTCTTTTATCGTGAACATGTTCTAAATCTATGTGCCTGCCAATGTCTCCGTAAGGGAATACAAGTGGGTAAACCATAGGATCGCAATTCATATTGAGCGAGGAAATTTGTTTACAGGAGTTGCCTATGGGATAGATGCAAATGTCCCTTTCGGCAGGCGTTTCGCCATCTTCTCCGACGAAAATCGCTGCAACATCGGTGTGGCATGTCGGGGAATTGTATTGTCGTAAATCCTGCCTAGGGTTTTCCTTGAAAACCATTCATACAGATGCTGTTGGATTGGACTGAGCGATTTCATGCATGTGTTTGTATGATTTAGCAAAGGGGTTGATGGTTCTGAGCATGGAATCTAGCTGGAGAAGTACATTTTCGCTGCATGCAGAGTTTGCTTTATTTTGTAAGCGTACTTCAGTAGCTTGCGCTGTGTCAAAAACATACAACTGTCTATATCCTGGAGAGGTAGAAGTGTTAGCGTATAGTGGAGAGATTAAGTGATAAATTTGTCCGTGTATTTTAAAACAGTATGGTCCGTGGCCAGGAGGTTGAATTATCTGTGCAGCCATGGAAGCAAACGCTAGAGAAGAGTTGTATTCTCAAATGTGTTCACGATATTTTTTAGCTTCTGATGTTTGCTGTGTAAGAAGCTGTTGTAAAGACATAGGTGACTCCCGCAAAGGTGGTAAAGCTACTTTACCATTGTGGCAGCACTTCGAGTACTTGTAGAATGTATTACGCTCGGCAGGCCAGTATGGTGATCGACATGGAAGAGAACGAATAGGAATTGAGAAATGCCGTATCGGCTGCGTGTGGGTGGAATTGGTTTTGAAGTGGAAGCAGGACGAACCAGAAGAGAAATATATATAAGAGATATTAATTAATTATTTTAGAGGAAAATGCAAAGTTAGCAATATTAGAATACATGTCTAATAGCAATATAACCACATTAATTCTTATTATGTGCCTTTTGTTTAAAAGAATTTTGTTATATATTAATATAGAAAGAAAATGTTGTTTCTGCACAGTTTGTTTTTTATTCTGGCCATATCAAGCATGTTTATTTTAGAATGAATATCCAACATATCCAGGTCCTATTACTCACACTGTTATGAAATACTTGTCTAGGTGGTTATCGCAGTCAGCCAGTTGATTGCTGATGTTATTGGAATCGGTGGAACAAGGTTCCAGCAGTCCCTGTCCATCATAAATAACTGTGCCAACAGTGACAAGACAGTTAAGGTAGGTAACTATAGTAAAAGAACAGAAAGGTGGGACCGTCTTAAATAGTGAAACCATTGGAGCCTATAACTGAAATTTTGCAAAGTCTTCTTATAATATATGACGGTGTTAACATTTTGAAATTTCATTTATTGTTAATAAATAACAACTTTTACTCTGTGATAATCCTAACCTAACTCACCTAATTCATAAACCATGTGTATGTACAGTAAATTGCATTATTTTTTAACATTCAAGGGAAAAGGAATCTTGAATAACTTCTGGCAAGAGACAACATCTGCACTGTGTGTGTGCGTGTGTGTGCATGTGTGTGTGTTTGTATATACAGTGCATCCAGAAAGTATTCACAGCACATCACTTTTTCCACCTTTTGTTATGTTACAGCCTTATTCCAAAATGGATTAAATTCATTTTTTTCCTCAGAATTCTGCACACAACACCCCATAATGACAACGTGAAAAAAGTTTACTTGGTTTTTGCAAATGTATTAAAAATAAAAAAACTGAGAAATCACATGTACATGCTTCACGGCAAAGGCTGTGAATACTTATGTATATTTTTTTATTATGTGTATATATATGTATATGTATGTATATATCCATCCGTCCATTATCCAACCCACTGAATCCGAACACAGGGTCACAGGGGTCTGCTGGAGCCAATCCCAGCCAACACAGGGCACAAGGCAGGAACCAATTCCGAGCAGGGTGCCAACCCCACCGCAGGACACACACAAACACACCCACACACCAAGCACACACTAGGGCCAATTTAGAATCGCCAATCCACCTAACCTGCATGTCTTTGGACTGTGGGAGGAAACCGGAGCACCCGGAGGAAACCCACGCAGACATGGGGAGAACATGCAAACTCCACGCAGGGCACACCCGGGAAGCGAAGTTAGGTCCCCAGGTCTCCCAACTGCGAAGCAGCAGTGCTACCCACTGCGCCACTGTGCTGTCCATGTATGTATATATATATATATATATATATATATATATATATATATATATATATATATATATATGCATATATATATATATATATATATATATATACATATCCATCCATCCATTTTCCAACCCGCTGAATCCGAACACAGGGTCATGGGGCTCTGCTGGAGCCATTCCCAGGCAACACAGGGCACAAGGCAGGAACCAATCCCGGGCAGGGTGCCAACCCATCGCAGGACACACACCCACACACCAAGCACACACACTAGGGCCAATTTAGAATCGCCAATCCACCTAACCTGCATGTCTTTGGACTGTGGGAGGAAACCCATGCAGACACGGGGAGAACATGCAAATTCCACGCAGGGAGGACCTGGGAAGCAAACCCAGGCCTCCTAACTGCAAGGCAGCAGCGCGACCACTGCGCAACTGTGCCACTCT